>NC_052156.1:126708406-127008406 GCF_902713615.1 Scyliorhinus canicula
GTATGTCAAATTCACAGTCATTTGGATTTGATTCGTCACTTTGAGTTAGAATCATTAAAACCACCTTCTTCTCTCCATCCCTTTCAAAGTACCTTTTAAGCATATTCACATGTCACACTCGGTGAATCTTCCTTCTATCTGGTGTTTTTAGCACATAATTCACCTCACTTAATTTCCTTTCAATCTGATAAGGTCCACAAAACCTGCTTTTTAAAGGGTCACTACCACTGGTAACAACACTAAAACTTTATCTCCACTGGCAAAACTACGAACTTTGGATTTCTTGTCCGCTACCCGTTTCATCACATTTTGTGCAACTTTTAAATGTTGTCTAGCCAATTCACCTGCTCTATTTAATCATTCCCTAAAATTTGACACGTAATCCAATAATGTGATTTCTCACTCACCAATTTTTCCTTAATCAATTTAAGTGGTCCTCTTACCTCATGACCAAAAATTAGTTCAAAAGGACTAAATTTGGTTGACTCATTAGGTGCATCCCTAATTGCAAACAGTACGAATGGAATTCCTTTATCCCAATCATCTGGATAATCTTGACAATAAGCCCTCAACATTGTCTTTAATGTCTGATGCCACCTTTCTAACGGTCCCTGCAATTCTGGATGGTACGCAGTTGTTATAAATTGTTTTATTCCTAAGCTATCCATAACTTCTTTGAATAACCTTGAGGTATAATTTGATCCTTGATCCGATTGTATTTCTGTGGGTAGTCAATATCTAGCAAAGAATTTAAGTAATTCCTTCACAATCTTTTCAGCTGTAATATTACGTACTGGAATGGTCTCTGGGAACCTAGTAGACACATCCATTATAGTCAAAAGATATTGATTCGCACTTTTGGTTTTAGGAAGCGGTCCAACGCAATGAATTAGGACCCTTGTAAAAGGTTCCTCAAATGCTGGAATGGGTATTAAGGGTGCTGGTTTTATCACTGCTTGAGGTTTCCCTATCACTTGACATGTGTGACATGTCTGACAAAATTTAATGACATCTTTATGTAGTTCAGGCCAATAAAAATGTTTTTGCATTTTAGCTTGAGTTTTCCTTATTCCCAAATGACCTCCCACTGGTACCTCACGTGCAACTCGCAACACCTCCTTTCTATACTCTACCGGCAATACTACTTGATGAACTTCTGCCCACTTTTCATCCGCCTGCATATGTAAAGATCTCCATTTTCTCATCAAGACATCACTTTTACGGTAATAACACTCTGGTATACACTCAGATTCCTCTTCTGTGTATGCTTTCTGATACATCCGGTTTATTTCAATATCTTTTTGTTGTAACTCCGCCAATTTTCCTGAACTAAAAATATCCACCTCCACCTGTTCTTGTTCCTTTTCAACCATTTGATCAAAAATCGTTTCTGATAATTGCACTTCATCTTCACTCTTTGATTTCTCCTCTTGTTTAACCTGTGACTTTGCAACCTTGTTACTACACAATCCTGAAAAATCCCAGGATATTCGTCCTTCAACACTTCAGTTGTCTGATTTTCCACTGGCTTATCAACCACAGTAACCATCACTTCCACCTGGACAAGGTAGTTTCTCTATTACTCCTACTACCACCACCACTCTTCACTGGACTTTCCAACCTTACCGTATATAATGGAACACTACTCCTCTCGCCCTGAATTCCACATATTACCACCTTTTCTGGCAACATTCTTCCCAAACTACATAACTCTTCATCGCTTGCCATTAAAGATTGACTAGCTCCCGTATCTTAAAATTGTGACTTCTTTACCTGCTCCTCCTGATACACATGAGTAAACTTTACCCACACAAGTAAATTCTTTTAAAGAGATCTAGCACCTTCTTATCAATCACCTCTTGATGAGGCTGTACAATCTTTTGCCCCTCATTCGCTTCACTTGGGCTTTCCTTTACCACTTTAACAAACCCCACTGTCTTAACCTGTTTTCCCACATCAGCCTTCCCAGTGCTTTTCTTCAACCACCAACACTGACTTTACATGGCCTAGTTTATTACAGTGAAAACATTTGAAACTTTTCATTTATTTTCCACCTCCTGGATTTCTTTTTTAGTCTGAGGTATACTTTCCTTATTATCTCCCATCAGATCATCTTTACCACTTGAGCATTCCTCATGTCCCCAGTTTCTATTCCTCACAGGCGGAAACTGATGTCGGAAACCAAGCTTTGATTTATGAACAAATTCAGAATTATTTGCCATTTCAGCTGCTAACCTCGCAGTTTTAACCCTCAGCTCTTCCACATGAATTCTCACTACATCATGAATTGAATTTTTAAACTCCTTCCAAAAGTATAAGCCCTTATCCACCTATCAAAATTACTCTGTTTGATCCTTTCAAGCTCCATGTATGTTTGACCAAATCCTTTCCTTAAATTTCTAAACCTTTGTCTGTAAGCTTCAGGCACTAGTTCATATGCACCTAAGATAGATTTTTTCACCTCCTCATTCGTCCCAGATACCTCCTCCAGTAGTGATGCAAACACTTCGCTAGCCCTGCCTATCAGCTTTGTTTGAATCAGTAATACCCACATGTCCTGTGGCCATTTCATTTGTTTAGCTCCCTTCTCAAATGAAATGAAAAAGGCCTCTACCTCCTTCTCGTCAAACCTTGGCAATGCTTAGACATATTTAAATAGATTCCCACCAAGCCTTCGACTATGACACTCTTTCTCACTATCCTCATCACTCTCATCCAACTGTATGTTTCCTTTTAAGCCTGCCAATTTTAACTGACTGTCATGTTTTATGGCCATTTTCTGAAGTTCAAACTCTCTCTATCTTTTTCCCTGATCTGTATCTCCCTTGCTCTTTCTTTTTGTTCTGCTAGGGCTATTCTTTCTGTTTTCCTTTCTCTTTTCCTCTCTTTCTATTTCTTCTTCCTCTCTCTCTTTTGTATTCAAGCTGCTTTAATTCTTTCTCATGCTCCATTTGTTTAATTTGCAACTGAATTTTTGCTATTTCCAATGAGTCAAACTGTATCTCAGGCAACTTTAAATGCTTAGCCACCGCCATAATTACCTCACCTTTTCGCATTTTGTTAGGTCATGTTAACTGCAATGTTTTTTCCAAATCTAACAGTCTGCTTTTAGTCTCTGTCCGTAAGGTACTGCGTGTGACCGTCTCCACCCCCAAAAACTTCAGAGCCTCTGAAAGAGCCATTGTCCACAACATACTCCCTACTTAAAATGAAATACCACACCTGAAAAGCAACCACAATATGCTCACCCCTCCCTGTCTTTAAGTTCACTAAGCCAATCCAATAGATAGTCTTTTATCCCCATCAAGTCCCCAATTTATTATGGGCCAGGGCTTGGAGAACCCCAAAGTGTATCATGGAGTTCACCTGACCCACAACTTTTACTAGATTGTGGTATGGGGAGCACACGCCCCACTCTACAGGTGTGGTACAGCAGAAATGGAAAAGTATTTTTTAAGCAAAACAATGTTTATTCTATGAATTCAAGTTAACCTTTTTAAAACGTACAGTGAACATCTTAAGCATCCATTAATTCAAATACAACCCCCAAAGACTACAACACTAAGTAAACCTAAGCTTTCCTTTTTAACATCCATACGACTTAAAAACAAAACCTTATCAGAAGCAAATCCGGTTAAAGTCACTACTGAAAACATTTATAATTCTGAATTCACCAAATGATCAATGATAGTCTTTTGATGGCAGAGCGAACACCCGTGCACCTGCTTGGTCTGGCTTCAGCTCCAACACTAAAAACAAGACTAAAACACACCCTGCAGCCTGCTCAAAAACAAAAGTAAAAAGCTGACAGACATCCCAGCTCCACCCACTCTCTGACATCACTGCAGTAGTAAACACCCATTTCTTAAAGGTACTCTCACCACAGGTTTTATATACACACCCATTTATAAACATCCATTTCTTAAAGGTATTCTCACATGACACCTCCCCAAGGGAAAAAAAACATCAACGTCAAGACGGTTTCATTTTTCACCTTTTCACTATCCTTTAAGAAATGCACACAGTAAATATACTTTCTCGGGTATTATACCAAACAGGTATAATAATAGTTTTTTTTTCCGTTTTTCTTCCTCCAACTGAAATTGCTTCCGTTCATCACATTCGTGACAAACCATCAGCTACCACATTTTCTCGTCCTGCCATGTACTATTTTTAGATGAAATGGCTGCAAAAATAAACTCCAACGAAACAGCCGTGCATTGTTATTCCGTAATTGCTCCAAAAACATCAACGGATTATGATCAGTATATATAATGGTGTCAGATGGATTGCTGGTCACATAAATGTGATAATGTTGCAAAGTCAGAACCAAACTCAAAGTCTCCCTCTCAATCGTGGAATACTTTTTCTGGTGAGAATTCAATTTCTTTGAAAAATAACCAATAGGCCGCCCTAGCCCTTCGTTGTCGTCTTGTAGAAGCACCGCGCCTACACCCACCTCACTCCCGTCAACCGCCACTTTGAATGGTTTCGTATAATTTAGAATGGCTAACAGGAGCAGAGGTTAACACAGCCTTCAGGCCGTCAAATGCCTGTTGACACTCTGCTGTCCACTGGAATTTGTTACGCTTCTTGAGCAAGTCTGTCAGTGGAGCGACCACGCTGCTAAAATTGGGTACAAATTTCCTGTAAAATCCACTTATACCAAGAAATCGCATTATTTCCCGTCGTGTCAAGGGTATCGGAAACTCCCCGATAATTTTTGTTTTCACGTCCCATGGGACCATTGTATGGCTAAGGAATGTGACTTGGGTCTTTCCAAATTCACTTTTGGCTAGGTTTATCACCAAACCCACCTCCTGAAGTCGATCGAATAACTCCATCAGATGTTTCAAATGTTCTGTCCATGTCTGGCTGAAAATTACCAGATCGTATACCGCACAATTGGGTAATCCTGAAACGACTTTGATAGTTAACCGTTGAAATGTGGCTCGCATAACTTTGAATTGGTATATACCATCTGGAGTCACAAAAGCTGAAATCTCCTTCATCCTTTCGGATAAAGGTACCTGCCAGTAACCTTTGAGTAAATCCAATTTGGAAATAAAAGCTGATTGTCCCGCTTTCTCAATGCAATCCTCCAAACGTGGGACAGGATAAGAGTGCCACTGTGCCACCGTGCTGCCCTAACACCCTTTCTTAAAGGTACTCTCTCATGACAGACACAAGGAAGAATTGATTTGTTTTTGATGAAGATCCAGATCCTGGAATTTTTTTAAGGATCCTTTAACATTGATAGATGGGGCAAATTGACATTTCAAAATGTTGTGGGTTGCTTTATTTAGAAAAGTGTTTTTCAAACTTTTTCTCCCGGGATCCACTTTTGCCAACAGGCTGACCTTTGCCACCTTCACCAACAGGCATTCGCACATTCGACATGCCACATTCACTTACCTTTATTGTGAACGGGGAGCCTACTTGGCCCTCACGATCTCACTCCAGTCAGGCTCACAGGAGGAGAGGGCAATGTGTTTTATCAGGTGCAGACGTCAGCCAGTACGTTTGTGTCATCTTCCATCTTTGTGAGAACGGAAAATCCAACTTCACACATGTAGTTCGTCATGAAGGGCAATAGCAACAAAATGCTTGTTTTACTCAGCACTGGATACTCCAAGGAGCTACTCCAGAATGCTGACAGCCTCATGGGCTTTTGGTGTGTTTTTAATGTGCTGTCACAGGTCAGGTACAGCAGTGTAGTCAGCTTTAAGTTAATAACTGACTCTGGGTTCTCAACCTCAAAAGGAATGTTTCACCCACCACTTCTCTTTCAAAATCTGAAACTTCTCTCACTTGCCAGTACTTCCTGGCAGAGAACATACACATACTTTGCATCCTTATTTGCATTGGCACAATTGAAAAAAACATGCCTTAAGAAATCATCTTTATACTACTACTCCCGGGAGAAAAAGTTTGAAAAACACTGTTCTAAATAAAGCAAGTTAAGTTTCTTCTTTATTGGCTGCTAACCAGCGACCCTGGAGCTCTGTACAGAGCTAACACTAGCACTGCTCTGTCCTGCCATGGATTCTCCAGCAGATTCAAATGTGAGATCCTGACCAGTAGGTATTCTGCCTAATTGTGTCTCTGGCCTTCTCTTAAAAGAAAATGATATCTTCACAGTCCCCTTGCCTTGTTTGACGCAGCTAGAAAATGGAAGAAGCTCTCCTCCATGGTTTGGCGCCAGAAGCACAAACATAAGGTGCTTGATGTCAAGTGTACGTGCAGGGTATGTGACCTGCTCACTGTTGCCGCATATGGCTGGAAGACTGCATACGGTCTAATTTCCTTCTTGTTTAAAAGGCAGCAGTGGCTGGCATTCTCAATAAAATGCTGGTCATGGCTGTTGAGTGCTTCTCCTGAAATGAGCCTGGCAACTGTCTGAGGCTGAACCAGACTGTTTGCAACCTTGCGTTGGATTTAACACTAACCTGAGCCAGCAAACCGCAAGAACACTGCAACTGATTGCTCTGCAACCCTCTCAACACTTTCCCACGACCCACACTTTGAAAAACCCCGATGTTGATAATTAAAGAATGTTGATAATGAATTTAGAACATTGTGAATTGTCTCAGTTGCTGTGGTAGAATTTGTCACAGCTTAAATGTAAGTTTTCAGAGCAAGTTGTTGGATGTGGATTGACCTGAAGCCTCTTCAGTGAGTTGGAGCTCTTAATAAAAAGGTGGGATTTTTCTGCTTCGTCATTTTTGAGCATCAGCCAGAGAACAGCAAAGTCATTGTAATAATGTTGAATTAGCACTGTAATCACGGTGCCGAGGTCCCGGGTTTGATCCCGGCCCCTGGTCACTGTCCTCGTGGAGTTTGCACAATCTTCCCGAGTTTGCGTGGGTCTCACCCCACAACTCAAAAAACGGGCAGGGTAGGTGGATTGGCCACGCTAAATTGCCCCTTAAGTGGAAAAAAAATCATTGGGCACTCTAAATTTAATTTTTTTTTAAAAGAATTAGCACCGTAGCAGAGGATGCATTCTACTGAGTGTCTCCTTCATTTGTTTGGAAGTATCACCCAACGAACTTGAAAATCAAACCAAACTAGCTATTGCAGATCAAGTATTAAGTCAAATGTTTTTCAGAATAAATCCTAATACATGATTATGCTATTGTGGTTTCTCTTGGTAGGTTTCATCGAGTACAATGACATTGCAGTGGGTTGCAGTTGCATCTTTCTTGTATGCAGAAATAGGCTTTGTTTTGTTTCTATGTTTACCGTTCATCTCCCCTCGAAGGTAAGTTTTGCAAACTTTATTAATAATGTTAATTTAACTGAGATTTATTTTCTATAATGCCTCAGAATTCACATATGTACATGCAGTCCGATTTCTATTGCAATTGTGGGATATACAAAACTTTTTAAAAGAAATTTGAACTTCCAGTCAATAGCTGAAATGGCAACACCTTTTACATTTTAAGACATTTACAGTAACAGACTAAAGTACCATGACTAAACCCTATTTTTGGTAGACAACTTTAAACTACACGACAGTTTTCCCCTTTAACACAACCAAAAAACTCTACTTTTCAAGTTTACCTTACTCCGCTCTTTAAGTAGACATTCAAGGGTAGCACGGTGGCACAGCGGTTAGCACTGTTGCCTCAGATGCTGAGGATCTGGGTTCGAATCCCGGCCTTGGACCACTGTCTGTGTCGAGTTTGCGCATTCTCCCCGTGTCTGCGTGAGTTTCACCCCCGCAACCCAAAGATGTGCAGAGTAGGAGGATTGGCCATGCTAAATTGCCCCTTAATTGGAAAAAATGATTGGGTAATCTAATTTTTTTTTAAAGTAGACATTCAATTCTCCCATAACTAGCCCAAAGTGATTCTTATTTCCTGAGGGTTTACTTCCATTATTTTCCTTTCTCAGCCTGGTAACTTGTAATCTCAGAATTGTTCTTCACAGTGAGAGATTTCCTGGAGATTCCCTCCTTAGCGCCAGCTATGTGAATCTTTCAGCCTCGTTTTAGCACCTCATGAATTTGATCTTTTTAGCTGGGCATGAAAGCCTCCCACAATCCTACACTGAACCACTGAGACTTTCAGCATCTAGTTGCTCTGTCTCTCCCGGACCCTGGCAGGCTGCCTGTGTTTGAGAGTTTTAAGGATATTTTTGAAACCCTTCCCCTCTCCACCCATTTCCAAGGTAAGATGAATCACATGCACTTGATATTCAGATAGAAATGCTGATCAGCTGTCCTTGAGATCCCAACTCTCTTTTATCTTGGAAGTAAATGAACAGTTTCAAGCATAACTTTACAACGCATCATTCTCAACACTGAGATTTTGGAGACTATAAGTCTTAACTGTAGATGCTTCTGTCAGTATCTCCAAATTGCTTAATAATGTTAGTTTAAGTGGGGTTTATTTTCTAGTTCAAAATAATGCCTCAGAATTCGCACATATAGATGCAGTCTGAATAATGTTGGAGCTGTGAGATATATAAAACTTCGAATTTTTTTTTAAAAATTGAACTTCCGGTTAATATCTGAAAGACGATTTCACATTTTAAGATAATTACTATAACAAACAAACTAAAAACACTATCGACTAAACTTTACACCACCTTCCCAGCAAAACAATCTGGGCCTTACTTTAATATTTAACAACCACTTTACCCAGGCCCCTTGTCAGACAGACTTCGGAACCAGTCATATGGCTGCCTTCATTTTACTTTAAATTAAATACATAGTCCTAAAAATAGCAAACTTATAAACCTCGTAATTGTAAGAATTTTCAGCTTGAAATTATAGTTTCACGGCAATGCATCATATTAACATTTCTCCTTTACTATCTTTCAACATAAAATCTGCCCTTGGAACATAGATCAGGATCCTCCGGCCGCATTCAAAGTCAATGGAGATTTCCATTGTCGGAGTCATGCCTGTGTCATTCTTGCATCAGGCAGGGTGGAAGAATCCAGCCCATAGTTGCTTGGTACATGCACGTTATCCACCGCCATGGTGACCTGATTAGCTTTGTATCCTGAATAATATTAGACTAATGAGTAAGGTACAGATAATGAAATATAAGCTCTTAATGGTAACTCATAACCACGGGTATCTTGATGACGCTCAGCTCCACCTCACCACCACTTGTCTCAACATGAAATCCACTACTGGATGATTAGTAATTTTATCAAGCTAAATATTGAGAAGACTTTAGTCATTGTCTTTGGTGCCTACCTCAAATATCCTTCCATAGCCACCACAATATCCCTCTGCCTGGCAACTGTCTGATGCTGATCCAGACTGTTTACAACCTTGGTGTTATATTTAACACTAATCTGAGCCAGCAAACATCACCAAGGCTGCCTGTTTTGATCTCTGTAACATTTTCCTACTCCCTGCCTTAGCTTATCTGCTGGTGAACCATCATTCATGCAATTACTACCTCTAAACTTCACTTTTAATGTTTTCCTAGCCAACGTCGCATCTTCCATCCCATATAAAATAAATCTCATCCAAAACTCAGCTGCACACATTCTAAGCCTGTTTGCCCATCACGCCTCTGCTTTCTGACCTACATTGGTTCAAGATCCAGCAAAGCCTCAATTTTAAAATTCTCATCTTTCCAAATTGTTCCCTACATCTAACATCCTCAAGCCCTACAAAACTTTGGGATTTGTGAGTCCCTCCAATTCTCACCTCTTGCACTTCTTTGACTTAAATCAGTACACTAATGTTTATGACTGTGCTTTCGGCTGCCTCGGCTCTAAGGTCCTGAATTACCTTCCTAAACACCTGACTGTCCCCCTTTTCTCCCTTAAGATACTCCTTAAAGTCTACCTCTTTGACCAAGGTTTTCATCACCTATCCTGATAGCTGCTTGTGTGGCTTCATGTCAAAGTTGTCAAAATAATCAAGAGTTACTTAAAAGGCCACTTGTGAAAAATACTCTCCCCATCAAAAGCTCATACAGCTGTTAAATAAGTTTACTCGAGATCTGTATAAACAAACCCTACTGAGCAGAATCCAGCACGGTAGCACAGTGGTTAGCACTATTGCTTCACCGCGCAAGGTACCCGGGTTCGATTCCCGGCTTGGGTCACTGTCTGCGCGGAGTCTGCACGTTCTCTTCGTGTCTGCGTGGGTTTCCTCCAGGTGCTCCGGTTTCCTCCCACAGTTGAAAGATGTGCGGGTTAGATGGATTGGTCACGCTAAATTGCCCCTAGTGTCCAGAAATTAAGAGCGGTTGCTGGATTATGGGTGGAGGTGTGGGCTTAGGTACGGTACTTTTTCAGGGGCCGGTGTAGACCGAATGGCCTCCTTCAGCACTGTAAATTCTTTGATTCATTGTGGACATTGAAGGCAGCCAACCATTCAAATTGTCATTCCTCTGAACAACTGCATAATCAAACCCTGCTGATCAGCATCAATTTGAAGCTTCAAAGACAACTAGAAGCTCAAATATCTGTCAAAGCTTTGAAATAGCCAAACAGATAGTGAGCTATTCTTTCAGGGTAAAAACACTTTTCAACTTTCAGAATATTGTTCTTTCTCTTGACAACTTGCCATTAGTCAGAAGTAACAGCCTAGCAACCACATTATTTAATGGCCACTTACCTTTTATATCACAGCACTGTCAGTACTCACTGTAGTAAAATTGCTATCACTTAGGCTACAGCATTTTCTAAGACCTGTGTGTTGTGTTCTTTGTTTTAGTCCTTTCAGGGTGGTGATGGTTGTAGTGTTAACAAAGAACAGCAAGCAGTGTTTTAACAAATAAAGCTAATTTATTACACAACACTCAATTAGATTCAAATATTTTACTAAGGAATTAGTTAAGTAAAGATTGCACTATACATTTACACTATTAACTATACTATTAGTTCAACTATCTCACAACTACTCTGTTTTGCTTCTCTTGTCCTCTCCTGCCCTCTCCTCTGTCTCTCATCTGTCTCCATCTATCTCCCAGATGTCAAGGACGCATGTGATATTTATATGCTTGCTCTATCGCACCATCTACTGACTAGAGTAGTAACATTACATTAATCCTTTGTGTGCTTTACAATAGCCACATATTATGACACTGAAGTAGGCAACACCGTTTGTACTGATCTTTCATATGGTTCACACCTCCAAACTATTGTACACCCATGGTTCATGAAACCTCTCTGCTGATGTGGTTTATGTCACCAATCTAAACTTGCCCGCCTGCATCAAAAATACGGAAATTCCAAAATGCCAACACCAATAATGATGCCAGCGTTTTTTGCACAGCAGTGTGTGCAGAGTCCCGACATACCCCCTTCCCTTTGCTGATGAAAATATGCTGCCAGTAGAATTAGCAGAATTCTCAGATTTGGGTTGCAGCGGTCAATTTTAAAGTCCACATGGCGCACTTCGACCGTGCATTGGGACAGGAAGTTTTTGCCCTTGGTCTCCAAATAAGGAAAATAATATAAAGGCACTGGAGGAGGTGCAAAAGGATGATGCCAGAATAGAAACATATAAAATAAGAACAGGAGTAGGTCACTTGTCCCTTGGAGCCTGCTCAGCCACTCAATATAATCAGGGCAGATCCTCTTTCTCAACTGCAGACTCCCGTGCTCTCCCCATACCCCTTGACACAGAATCGATGAACTATTGAGAAATAGTGAACAAACTATTTTGCTGTATTCTCCAGAGAACAGAAAGTGGTGACCCAGTGAAGGTCTTTCAAAATTATGAAGTGGTTCGGTAGGATAGACAGAGAAAGGAATTCCCTTTTGAGGAATCTAAAATTAATGATCATTAAAATAAGATGGTCATTAATAAATCCAATAGGTAATTCAGGAGAAACCTCTTTACCCAGAAAATTGTTAAAATGTGGACTTGCTACCACAGACTGGTTAAGATGAATAGCATAAATGACTTTAAGGGAAAGCTAGATAACTGCATGATGGAGAAAGGAGTAGATTAATATGGTGGGAGGAGACTCATTTGCACTGAATGGCCTCTTCACGGCTGTAAGTAATGTGTAACAATCTAATGCATCTTCAAAAGTAGTCTCTTCATTCTTCAAGTGATCTTAACAAATAATAACTAAAGAGTTTGAATTTTTTACAGTATTGTGATTTGTATTTGTGTTTCAGATGGTTGAAAGTTTTCAATTTCCGTTTATGGGAGAAAATTGCTTCTTACTGGAATAGAGCATTCCTCACAATCATTATAGTCTTGGTTGTCTTGTTCTTTGGTAAGTGGGGCTTTCTACAGAGAAATGCAAACTTTTTCAGGATTAAAAAAAAAACAATTATAAGGATGTGTAACCTGTACATTTTGTACATGTATTGAAACAAAAACATTAGCTTACTGCTTTCTCTTTATGATCTAGCTTTCTTCATTTTTATTGAACATCAGTTTTTGTTTTTTTTAGGTTTTTTCCACATATTGTGATTCTACATATTGTGATTTATCGGAACCATGTTTAAATTTGTTTTCCGATTAATTTTTACTCAAAAGATTTTTGCTAACTGATCTTGGTTTTCCGATTTAGGACTTAGTCACCATTGCGACAACAGTAATAAAATCAAAAATAGTCGCAATATTCCAACAGACCAAACCAGCAAACAAATAAAAACAGAAAATGCTAATAAAACTCTGCAGGCCCAGTAGCATCTGTGGAGAGAGAAAGTGTTACCTCACATCCCATAAAATATTTTTATTTTAAAATCAAGACAGAGATAAATAGATTTTTAAATATTCAGGGAATTAAAGGAATCCAGCAAAAATTGTAGTTAACATACAAGATCAGCTATAGTCTTCCTTAATGGCTGAAGATAATTGAGGGACTGTATGGCCTATTTCTCCTCTGGTTTTCTATGTTGTGTTCTAAGAAAGAAATTGAAATGCGCAAACTCATCACAACCTGTCCTCCAATTGGTTTGATAGCTTTTTGAAGTATTAGTTTAAAACTAGCAGAGGCCTGCAAAACATTTGGAGACAGACTAGTATCTCTATTGCAACAGAACTTTTTTAGTTATTCTTTCACCAAGGACATGAACAGAATCAAAATGCCTCACTCTGAAAAAGGCCACATAATGCTGTCCGTGTGTAAAAACAGGCCTAGGAATATAAATACCGCAAAGTTTTACCAGTCACTTGGAGACCGATAGCTTCTGAAAAGAGATATGAATTTCGCAGTGACCAGCTGAAAGGATCACACATTTCATTGTGACAAACACAATAAGGCTGGATTCTTCAGCCGCGCCAGCCAGAAGATCGCCACAGATGGGATGGGGATCATGTAAAGATCCGTTGACCTCGGGCAGGACTTTCCGGTCGGCAGGTGGGCAAGACCAAAGAATCCCACCCATAGAATCAACTTAGATTGAACATTACTTATGCAACTAACACACTAAGCTGCAGAAAAGACATTTCACACAACCAAAAAACCCTTGTCGCCTTTATAAATTAAATCTGCATAAACATGTATTGTTAAGTTTAAAATGCAACTCTTGGCGTTAACAGGACACCTTCTCCCTACTTTGTCAAGATGAATCTTCCAATGATTTTTAAGCAAACTTCTCTTCACTCAATCCTTTGAGCATAATCAAATGGATTCCCAATGTCATGTTTAGTCTGATCCATGGAATCCCTACAGTCAGCACTGACCCTCCAAACGAGCACCTTACTTAGGCCCAATTCCCTGCCCTATCCTAATAACCCCACCTAACCTGCACATCTTTGGACATTTAAGGGGCAATTCAGCATGGCCAAGTAAGCTAACCTGCACATTTTTCGACTGAGAGAGGAAACCGGAGCACCCGGATGAAACGCGCAGATGCTGGGCGAACGTGCAAACTCCACACAGAGAATCACCCAAGGCTAGAATTGAACCTGAATGTTTGTGTTCTGAGTCAGCAGTGCTAACCATTGTGCCACTGTGCCGCCCTCAGATGATTCTGTGGTCTCCCTTGAGGATGGGTTCTGCCCTCACCAGCTCCTCTGTTGATGATTAACCCATAGCAGCACCTATAGTAAGCCTACTTACTCCAATTTCTTCTGTCTACCACATGAGTCTGAGAGTGTGCAGCAATAAGGCCAACTACCATGTCCTTTGTGTCCAGGTGTTAAAGCTTGTGCTTGGTTTTGAACAAATTTTGAACCTGGGCCCCTGACCTCATAGCAACCAGGTCACATCGCTCATTGGCAAGCAAAGTTCAATACAACTTAACACCACCTCCCAGGGCAGCATGGTCACGCAGGGTTAGCACTGCTGTCTCACAGCGCTGAGGACCCAGATTTGATCCCGGCCTCGTGTGGAATTTGCACATTCTGTCCGACTCTGCATGGGTCTTACCCTCACAACTCAAAAAGATGTGCAGGGTCGGCAAATTCTCTTAATTGGGCAAAAAAAAATTGGGAACTCTAAATTTATTTTTTAAAAGACACCACCACCCAATTCCAAGGCACCCTGTTTTACCATAAATTAAAGGAGAGTGTTACAAGATAGTCCCCTTGTAAATACTAGTGCCAACGACAATAGTCATAGAATGTGAAAGTCTAATTGGAAACTATTTTCTCCTAAATTGTAGAGATAGGTTTACATATAATCAAAGCAAAATGCTGCGGATGCTGGAAATCTGAAATAAAAACAGAAAATGCTGGGATAAACTCAGCCGATCTTTTTTTAAAAATAAATTTAGAATACCCAATTCATTTTTTCAAATTAAGGGGCAATTTAGCGTGTCCAAACCACATAGCCTGCACATCTTTGGGTTGTGGGGGCGAAACCCACGCAAACACGGGGAGAATATGCAAACTCCACACGGACAGTAACCCAGAGCCGGGATCGAACCTGAGACCTCCGCGCTGTGAGGCAGCAGTGCTAGCCACTGTGCTGCCCTTAAACTCAGCAGGTCTGGCAGCATCTGTGTCGCAAGAAACACGGTTAATGTTTTGGGTCCATATGACCCTTCTACAAATACTATCGAAGGGTCATACGGATTTGAACTGTTAACTGTGTTTCTCTAGGTTTTCACCTGATAAGTGCGGCATGGTAGCACAGTGGTTAACACTTGCTTAACAGCGCCAGGGTCCCAGGTTCGATTCCCGGCATGGGTCACCGTCTGTACGGAGTCTGCACGCTCTCCCTGTGTCTGCATGGATTTCCTCCGCGTGGTCAGGGTAATTTGGACACTCTGAATTCTCCCTCTGCGTATCCGAACAGGCGCCGGAATGTGGTGACATGGGGCTTTTCACAGTAACTTCATTGCAGTGTAAGCATACTTGTGACAATAAAGATTATTATATTATTGAAAGGAAGACCCTTTCCTTGAAATCCGCCTGTTATAATTTCAGAATGTATTGTAAGAAGCAGCATCCTAATTACCAATTGTTCCATGCGAAGATCCATCTTTAAGGTTTCACTGCCACATTATAAACTGCTTCATCCTTGAGTATACATTTGTGAAGAGGCGTACTAGAGTTGACGTAAAAACTTGAGTCTGTGATATCAGCATCATCTTCTGCAGAATTCACTTGACAGCTTTTCTAATTTTTTTTCATTCAAACCTAATGAATCTTAATTTTTAGAACAAAGAATAGCTTCCGCATAACAAATTGTATCAAATCATTGTGTGCCCCTGCTCCTCCATTAGCTCATTCTGTGTGTCCCATGCATGCTGCTTCAGCTCTTCCAGTCGTAGGTTCCCATTTGCAGCTGCTCGAGAGAGAGAGAGAGAGAGAGAGAGAGAGAGAGAGAGAGAGAGACTATAATTGAAGGGGCAGCAACGGCAGAGGGAGGGAACGTATGATTGGAAGTCGAGGTGTGGTTATTTTTGCTGGTCCAGCAGCCACCATGCAGAAGAATTTCAACCGAGTCATAACCAATTGCTTTTTATCCAGCTGCTGGACAGCTTGTCCAATCTGTTTGACATCCTCCAGGAGACTGAGACAATCTGTTTGGCTTCCTCCAAGATGCTGAGGCAAAGAAACAAAAAAGAAGAAAAAGAGGAGAGTGTCAGTAAGCTGAAAAACCTTGCCTAATATTGAGGTCGGGAGGGGGTCTACGGGAGCCACTGCTCAGCCTCGCACCAGTATGGACCTGACTGCCATCCCTATCGATGGGAATGGGGTACTAGGTTGACCTTTTTGCAGTGACAGAGCGCAGATCAGTTCTCAGGATATTGTTTTGAGGGGAGGTGAGAACATTTGCAGTGATTAAAGAGAGGGTTAGGAATCCAGGTCTGAATCTGGTGCACATAAAGCCAATTAATGGCACTGGGCCCAGGCCCTTACAATTAAGTCCCCGTGTGATAGCTTCAATCAGAACGCAAGAGCCATGTGGGCAGCTTATCTGGAGAGACTAACAGCGCCATGAATTTCTCATTGTCTGGGTGCAGCTTGCCCTTTGACAATTATTTGCATTTTGGGCACTCGACATTAAATAATTTAACATTTCCAAGTCTGATGCTTTTAAGAAACTTGGAAAGCAGTAATGTTTTTGGTTGTGCGGGAAGATAATAGAGCTGAAGCATCAGAATGACCTGTTTCCGTTGGACGTTGCTGTGTGTGTAGTTTGTGTTTTCTGTTATGATTATCAAATGTTAAGGTTTTGGAGAGCCAAGCTCACCTGCACATTGGACAAGTTATTATTTACTATTCAGCTGTTGCCACTTCAGATTAGTACCATTATTCTCAAAACATTGCTGTTCGCCAGCTCCTGCAATCAGTTTTGAAATGTTCCTCGTAGTTGACAGTGTTATAGCATTTGATTTGTCCACGAATCTCTATTCTTGTTCATTCTGATTTGCTTGCCATTCCAATTTGCTGCACAGAATATTGTTTGGTTATCTTGATTCATCCCTCTAAATGACATAACTGCGCTCTTATCAGCATTACCACAAGACAGAATTTTTTGTGCATTTAAGGATAACTCGATTGCTAATTTGTCCTGCTGTTAAATACAGTAAAATAAGCAAGAAAAGCACATACGGGCAACATTACACTTGCTTTTGATTTTTCTTCTGAAATTTCTTTCCAGCATCCAAGGATAATTGAGTGTGATGTCTAGATTTTAACCCAACATAAACTATGACTATCTCCATTTCACAAGCTACTTATCTGTATTCCTAGCAGCATGTTTCACATAGTATTTGATCATTTGTGACTTTATTTTTATTGTTTACGATCTCTCTGTTCATACAGCTTATCAAAATGGCTCATTAACCATTGTGAGCAAAAGTGATTGGTAATTTTGTCATGTTCTGTGATTGAAATATTTTGATACTCTGTCTACATTATTAATACCTTTTTAAAGAATTTATAACTAAATTATGCCGTCTCAATTTTTTGACATCGATGAAGAAATCTCACTTCAGTTATTTATATCAACAGTGTGTTATTGGTCGGAGCTGTTCAGCGCTAATTAATGCAAGATAAACGAGAAAAACTGCACATCTCTGACGAGCACGTTTATCTACGTTAAATGCATAGATGCAATATTTGTTCTTGAGTGGCATGATGGATATGAGTCACTCCTTTTTATATCTAGGATCTGCTAAAATGCAAAACCAAACCAGTCAGTTGATACTGAAATATTTATGAGTAATTTTTCAGACCATGTTCTGTTGTTAGTATGGACTTCACTGTGCATTATGTGCATGAATTGCATTGAATGCTGAAATGCTGAGATCATTTTGGTGATTTCATACAAATGTATGTCTTGAAGATAAACAGGTCAACGGGGGTTATGATCTGGGGGATAGGTTGTTGGGAGTGCCCCCAATGAGCATGGGGACCCCAAAGAATGCCCCTTCCCCATCCCGTGCAGTACAAGCTGCTGGAATACCCACCTGGCATCAGCCTCCCCTTGCATGGGTAATATCAGGGAAGAGGCAGACTGAGTAGCCATAATTCAGCACTTGAGGATCTCAAGAGTCCCAAGGGTGGACAAGCTGCCTGATGATCCCCCCCCCCCCCCCCCCCCCCCACACACACACACACACACACCGTAAAATGTGAGACTGGTCATTGCAAAGGCCACACGTTGCACTTTATGCACCCCCTGCTTTAAGGTACTCACATGAGAGGTCATAAAATCCAGCCAATGTTTCTACCTATTTGAAGTCTTAATAATTCCAGCCATTTGAAGTGGCTTTAAAGTATGTGTGCTGTTTTGAACTGAGAACGGTTGCGTGTGACAGGTAAATATTTTCATTCATAGAATCCTACAGTGCAGAAGGAAACCATTCTGTCCATCGTGTCTGCACTGACCCTTTGAGAGACCACCGTACATAGGTCCAATCCTACACCCTATTCCTGCAACCCCACCCTAAGGAGCAATCTAGCGTGGACAATCCACACAACTTGCACATGTTTGGACTGCGGGAGGAAACTGGAGCACCCGGAGGAACCTCACGCAGGCATGGGGAGAATGTGTAAACTCCATACATACAGCCACTCGAGGTCAAAATCGAATCCCAGTCCCTGGTGTTGTGAGGCAGTGGTACTAACCACTGTGTACATACATAAAAATCATAAAAAGTGATATAATTATATGATTCCTTGTCACAAATTTTCCGACATCCCTGAATAAGGTAGATATTTCTTCTGGTGGGGGAGTCCAGAGCAACAGAACATAACCTTAAAGTTAGAGCTAGGCTGTGCATAGTTGATGTCAGGTATTACTACTTCATGCAAAGGGTAGTGTAAATATGGAACTCTTTCCCCAAAAAAACTGTTAAGGCAAGTTGCCTATACAATTTGGGATTGGTAGACCTCTGGAGGGAAGAACTGTTGAACTGAGGCACATAGCTAGAGTTGAGATACAAATAATCCATTATCTGATTAAATATCAGAACATGCCAAAAGGCTGAATGGTAGACTTGTTGTGCTTACAGAGGAAAGTATTAGTGCTGGGTACTGAGATCTGGACTATCTGATAGTTTCTACACAAACAATTTGGCCCTGATACATAACGAAGCATGTTTATGAATGTTTTTCAAGCAATGTGAACAGAAAGTTGAGTTCAGACTGATAAACTATGTATGAACTTTCAATTATTTGATGGTATGAGATGGTTAAACTGATGCACATTTTATGTTTTATTTCCCCCTTCCCATGCCAACATTTTCTGTCTCCTGTGGAGTGGGTTCCTTGTTGTATGGTTTGATGTCCATCAGCAAAGGACCATTATTTATCTGTGAGTCTTGACACTGACTTTCAGTACTCCATTGTACCACATAATATTTGTCTGATATTTACATACACCAATGCAGCAGTGCCCTGGTTAACCCATGCTGTAGTTCCGTTAATAATAAATCCTTCCTTTGACAGAATAGACACATTATATATTCTGCTTACTTTCCCTGATTGGTTTGGGAACCCAGTGGCGGGATACCAGTGATACAGCCTTAAGAAAGTGTTTCAGCAAAGCCTAGACCTTCACTGTTTGTCCCAATTTATAAATGGTTCTGCAATTTCAGCAGGAAATAGGTTAGTAAAATTGTATCCTTTTATTTAGTTTATACAACTGAGTTAGCTTCGGCTATCACTACTGTTGTATTGCTGGCTCAACAGGTGTTCACTAGTTTGTATGCTCTGGAGGCAGAAAAGGCTATTGGCTCAAACAATGGGTGCAATTTAACCATCAAAACAGAGTCTTCTGGGCAGGAAGTGCCTGGAATGGCCCCAATATCTAAAGTACTTTGGGGGTTTTTTGGTTCACGGTGGGAACACCCCACCGAGGTTGCACTAAGCTGCATATCCTGCACTGAGGAACTTTTTCCTCAGCTGCCATTTTTAAATGGCGCCCCGATCTCTTGACTCCCTGAAGTGATCCTCGGAACCCCCAATGCCCCAACTCACTTGTTGGGTTTCCTCAAGACCCCCCCCCCCCCCCCCCCCCCCCCCCCCGGTGCCATTACACCTGGTTTCTGTTTGTGGGGACCGGTGCTAAGCGGTGCCCAGCTGGAGTCTCCTCGCCGAGGTCAATAGATGCCTGGTGGCCGTTTGATGTCGCAGCAACATAGCTAAGTGAGCTTTTAAGCCCTTTTGGCTTTGCGAGTCTGGGTCCTGCCCATGGTGGGTGGGATCCAGATCACAAGATCTCGCAAAGCGTAATTACCGCTGGGAATCCGGGGAGAAGCCTCCAGCGGGACATGGCCAAAAAATGCTCCAGGACAGCTTCAACAATGAGAAATTAGAACATGAAATGAAAATGAAAATTGCTTATTGTCACAAGTAGGCTTCAATGAAGTTACTGTGAAAAGCCCCTAGTCGCCACATTCCGGCACCTGTTCTGGGAGGCTGGTATGCGAATTGAACCGTGCTGCTGGCCTGCCGTGGTCTGCTTTAAAAGCCAGCTATTTAGCCCAGTGTGTTAAACCAGCCCGATATTGCCATGGTGTGCTCTGTCCACAAGAAGCAGGACAAATCCAGTATTGCCAATTATGACCCCATCAACATTCACTCATTCATCAGTATAGTGATGGAAGTTGTCAATGTCGAGTAAATGTTGCTCTATAATGTCATTATTTATTCATACGGTGTGGGTATCAATCCCTAATTATCCTAAGGGGAGGTGGTGTTATAGACATAGAATTTACAATGCAGAAGGAGGCCATTTGGCCCATCGTTCTCACCGGAAGGACCAACCCACCTAAGCCCATGCCTCCACCCTATCCCCACAACCCAGTAACCCCACCTAAACTTTTTGAACACTATGGGCAATTTAGTATGGCCAATCCACCTAACCTGCACATCTTTGGACTGGGAGGAAGCTGGAGCTGCATATCCTGCACTGAGGAACTTTTTCCTCGGCTGCCATTTTTAAATGGCGCCCCGATCTCTTGACTCCCTGAAGTGACCCTCGGAACCCCCAATGCCCCATCTCACTTGTTGGGGTTTCCTCAAGACCCCCCCCCCCCCCCCCCCCCCCCCACCACCACCACACATACCACATACCAGCAGGATACCCACCGGCCTGATCCCTGGTGTGGGCAAAATGCCACCCTGTCTTTATGACAGTGCCACCTGGCACCCTGACTGCCAGGCTGGCACCCAGATGGCACTGCCATGGTGCCCATGTGACACTGCCAGGATGATGGTGCCCTGGGTGGCCAATTGCTGGTGCCAGGGTGCCAATTGGGAGGGAGATCCTGGGAGCTATGGAGTAACTGTGCTAACCACTGTGCTACTTGCTGCACAAAGGGCTGGCTTCTTGAACCTCTAAAGAACATTTGCTGTAGGTGTACCTAAGTTGTTGTTTAGGTCAGGAGTTCCAGGATTGACCCAGCAACAATGAAAGAACAGCAGTATGTTTCCAAAGTCAGGATGTTGTCTCACTTAGGGAACTTGCAGGTGACAGTAACCTGTTGCCTTGTTGTTCCTTGTTGAGGAACTGGTTTTCCAATTTGCACATGCCAAGTTCTTACTAAAGGCATGTAAATCAAGTCTAATATAGTGAAGCTTCCTCTATTTTTTCCTACAAAATATGCCTTACTCCAAACTCTTAATATCACTAAATTTCTTGTCTTTCGTTCTGTTCAATTATAAGGTTGCTGCCAGGCTTCCAACTCTTGATTGTTGTTATCTAAGTACCCTTTCTGGAAAGTGTGCACGTGTGGATATTGGATGAGGACAGAATGGGGTCTCCATTTTTGAGTAGCTTGAAAATCCTCAACATTGTGCATCGACAAGTTAGCAGAGCCCAGCACCATGAACTCTACTCAATGAGAGTTGGCAACTTCAACAGAAGAAAGAATGGGTAGATAAAACATTTAAGAATTTTGGTATTACAGGTTAATTAAAGTTCCAAATCACCGGGTATATGACTCATTGAGCAGATAACAATGTATATCTGAACAAAGTGCAGGTTATCTCCAGTTTCAGTGTGAGTCTGCATTTATTATGCATCAATTGTGATCTTCATTTTGATACCAGATTCAATACTGGAGTTGCTGTTTTGTCCCAAAATACTAAGAGCAACAAATACTATCACTTGTTCTCGGACTTTGTTCACATGCATTCTGAAAGTAGCATCCTGTTCTGGCACATTCTTTGTTGTTATGCCAACATCGATATTTAAGATTATGCATTTTTCTTTTGTTTGTTTTTGCTGATGTTTCAACATAAGATTCAATGCTTCTTCATGAGATAACAAAATTCCAAACTGTCCGTAATTACTGTTGTTATCTTGTGGTCAGTTTGCTTTCCTCACTGCTCTCGACATTTGCCTGGAGTTCTTTTGTGTTAAAGTAGGCTTATATACTAAACTTTGGTTTAGCCATCTGGTTACCCAGCAACAGAAATATAGGAAGCACTTTGACTCAAATATTCAAAATCATACTTTTATTCTAAATGGTCGAGCAAGCCAGTTTTCTAACAAAATGTGCTAACATCACATTGAAAACATATATTGTAAAATGCAAGTCGAATTGTATTGTGGCCATTTGACTTTGGAAGATAAGTTCCACCCCCACCAAACAGTTCTTGATTTTCCTTGCCCAATCTGGTGATTACTTGCATCACGTTTCTTTTTACCAAGGTCAAAACAGAGATGTTATTCACACTGGTCGGTTGCCTTTTTAAAAGACAAATTTTGTAGAAACCTGAACCACAACTGAGCATATCAGCTGGTAAAAATGGAGTATAACTGAGTTAGACAGATCAGAAGAGACCCAGATCTGATCCTTGAGCTGCACCAAGTTTTTGATCTTTGTCCCAGGAGTGACATTATATTTTATTTTAATGCACCTGGGCTAAGGTAGTGAAATTTTGCCGGCATTAGCATCCTCCAGATTGTAATCTAATGACCCCAGCTAGAAAGTGGCTTGTTTATGGATATAAATATTTTTAAAGGCAATTTAACAGGGCCAATCCATCTATCCTACACATCTTTGGGTTGTGAACATAGAACATACAGTGCAGAAGGAGGTCATTCGGCCCACCGAGTCTGCACCAACCCACTTAAGACCTCAATTCCACCCGCGTAACCCAATAACCCCTCCTAACCTTTTTGGTCACTGTTGCTCGTTGTGTTCTCTCTTTAATTGGCTCTGTTTATGGCGGTTAATATGGTCGCCTTCCTGAATTCTAATTACGTTTGCTCAAGAGTCGGCAGGTATCTTTCGATACCACCACAAGGTTCAAAACCAAATACTGATCAAAGACTCGATACACCAGTTAGTAAGTTCGAAATCAATGCTCATTTATTTACACACAGTCAAATATACTCATGCACAAAACTCTACCAACTAAACTATCACTGCTACTAAAGCCTATACTTAGCTTCGGGCGCCCACTCAGTCAGAGGAACAATGGCCGTTGTCCGGTTCTGAGGCTACTGGGGTTGAGCTGGTACGAAATAGTAGCTAGGAGCGTCTGTCTCGTAGCGTGCGTTAACTTTGGACTTGCTTGATCTGGTGCAGCTGCTAGGCAGGTCTCTCCTTGCTGAGAGCCAAGGCCAAGAGAGCAATTCTCTCTTGGGGGATCCTTCTTATACCCAAAAGGGGCTTTGCGCGCTTTTGGGCGGGCCTTGAACTTGGTTCCAATTAATTGGACTGCATCTTGATCATTCCTATTGATTTCCTCCAATAAAGGGGTGGGTGCCCTGATTGCTGGGCGTGTCCTAGGTGGCTGTTGGCCTGCCTTGTTCTAGTCTCCTCTGGCGCCGGGGTGTCTGCCTTAGTATCGTTTACCTAAATGTTACTCTTTTGTCCCCGGAGGTGGCTCATTAGTATGGTAATGGCTTTGCAGTATCGGTCTTGTCTGGGAGCTACAGCTCCAATCAACAGACAAACCTTGCACCTGCTTGCTTTCTCAGTATTGTCCATTTTCCCTGCATTCTTTGCAAAGTGTCCATTTTGTAATCGCGACGTGGCCGTCCCAGATGGCTACATCACTAAGGGCAATTTATCATGGCCAATCCATCTAACCTGCATGTCTTTGGACTGTGGGAGGAAACTGGAGGACCCGGAGGAAACCCACGCAGACATGGGAGAATTTGCAGACTCCGCACAGATAGTGACCCAGCGGGCAATCGAACCTGGGACCCTGGCACTTGTGCTTCCCCATGGAGACACAGGAAACAAGAAAGCACAGGATACTTCCAGACTAAGCCAGAGTGAACAAAACTATAGCTGATATATATGAATATGTAAAAGTGAGCCATCATCTGCTTTTGATGTGAGACAGATTGGGATATTTTCTTCACGGTGAGAGACTCTTGAGGAGGGACAATGGGATTTTGGTGTACATGTACACACATAGCTAAAAGCTGGTATGTATATAGAAAACTAATCAAAAAAACTAATGGAATAGTGGCGAGCGTCTCCAGTGACTTCAGAAGTGGGATATTGAAGTCTCCGTTGTACAGATCCTTGATGACACTTCATCCTCAAGTATCGAGTTTTGTTATGGATACCGGACCTTTGGAAAAATATATTTCCACTTAGAAGGAGTACAGTGCAGGTTCATCGTACTTCAAGGATTAAATTATAAGGACAGATTGGATAAACTTGTCTTGTAACCCGTTGAGTTTGAAGGGTGAACTGAGTTATTTAAAATGATGAGAAGACCGCAGGTAAAGAAGGTGCTGCTGGAAGGGGCGGGGTGGGGGTCCTACCGAATTTTAGAAACTACTATTGGTGGTGAACATAGCAATGATCAGGAAGTGAGTAGTGGGGGAGGGGTTGGTGTGGGAGATGGTGGAGGCGGCCTTATTTAGAGGCACTGTTAGCGCAGCTTCTGCCGTTCTCGCCTGCTCGGTACTCCACAAGCCCAGTAGTAGTGGCTGCTCTGAGGGTATGGGGTCAGTGGCAGAAACATGGGGGTGGAGGGGGCGTCGGTATGGGCACCAATTTGTGGTAACCACCAATTCGCACCAGGGGGTTTTTGGGGTGGCAGCGAGCTGGGATCGAGCGGTTTGGCGACTTGTTTTATCGATGGGGGATTTCCATGTTTGGAGGAATTGGAGGAGGAGTTCAAGCTGCCTGGTGGAAATGGGTTCCACTACTTGCAGACAAGGGACTTTGTGCAGAGGCAGGTTCCGACCTTTCCGTACCTGCCGCCCCAGGAGGTACAAGACAGGTTAGTGTCGAGAACGAGAGTGGGAGAGGAGAAGCTCTCGGAAATTTATAAAGAGCTGATGCAATGGTAGGGGAGGTGAAGCGAAAGTGGGAGGAAGCACTGGGCAGGGAATTAAAGGTGGGGGTGTGGGAGGATGACCTGAGTAGTGAGTAGTGTCAACACGTCCTTGTCGTGTCCCTGGTTAGCCTGATAAAATTCACGGTCCACAGGGCGCATGACTGGCCCGAATGAGCAGGTTCTTTGAAGGGGTGGAGGACAGGTGTGGGTGGTGTGCAGGTGAGCCCGCAAATCATGTCCGTATGTTTTGGGCATGTCAGAGGCTTGGGGGATTCTGGCAGAGATTTGCCGATGTCATGTCAAAGGTCTTGAAGGTACGGGTGGTTCCGAGTTCAGAAGTTGCGATTTTTGGTGTGTCAGAAGACCCAGGAGTCCGGGGAGCGAGAAAGGCTGATGTTTTGGCCTTTGCCTCCCTGGTAGCCCGGAGATGGATCTTATTGGCGTGGAGGGTCTCAGAACCCCAGAAAACGGGACTATGGGTTAGTAACATGGCTGGGTCTCTCAGGCTTGAAAAGATCAAGTTCGCCCTGAGGGATCGATGCTGGGGCTTGCCCGGAGGTGGCAGCCGTTTATCGACTTCTTTGCGGGAAATTAACCTGTCAGCTGAGGTGGGGGGGGGGGGGTTAAAAGTGAAGAGGGAGGCACGGGGGAGTTGGATGAGTTGGGAAATAGTTAGTAGGAAAGGAGGATTGGGGAATTGTGTATGTAAGCCACGTTGACTGGGTTTGGTTGCTAGTTGGGTGGGTGTTATTTACTTTGTTGTTTTTCCTCTTGAAAATTGTTAAAATTATATATGCCTTAAAAATATTTATTTTTTTTAAAATGATGAGAGGATTTGAAATGCTAGATATAGAGAAACTGTTTCGTTTGGTGGAGGAATGTAAAATAAGATGACAAAATTAGAGCCTGGCCGTTTTGGAGTCAAATCAGGAAGTACGTTTTAATAAGAACTAGGAGCAGGAGTAGGCCACCTGGCCCCTCAAGCCTGCTCCGCCATTCAATTAGATCATGGCTGATCTTTTGTGGACTCAGCTCCACTTTCCGGCCCAAACACCATAACCCTTAATCCCTTTATTCTTCAAAAAACTATCTATCTTTATCTTAAAAACATTTAATAAAGGAGCCGCAACTGCTTCACTGGGCAAGGAATTCCATAGGTTCACAACCCTTTGGGTGAAGAAGTTCCTCCTAAACTGAGTCCTGAATCCACTTCCCCTTATTTTGAGGCTATGCCCCCTAGTTCTGCTTTCACCCACCAGTAGAAACAACCTGCCCACATCTATCCTATCTATTCCCTTCATAATTTTATAAGTTTCTATAAGATCCCCCCTCATCCTTCTAAATTCCAACGAACACAGTCCCAGTCTACTCAACCTCTCCTCGTAATCCAACCCCTTCAGCTCTGGGATTAACCTAGTGAATCTCCTCTGCATACCCTCCAGCGCCAGTACGTCCTTTCTCAGGTAAGGAGACCATAACTGAACACACTACTCCAAGTGTGGCCTCACTAACACCATATACAATTGCAGCATAACTTCCCTAGTCTTAAACTCCATCCCTCTAGCAATGAAGGACAAAATTCCATTTGCCTTCTTAATCACCTGTTGCACCTGTAAACCAACTTTTCTTGCGACGACAAAGAATGGTGGGAATCTGGAATTCTCTCCCCAAAAGACAGTGGACTGTTATAACCCCCACGAGACCCTTGGGGACAGCCCTATTAATCCCTCTGTGAGCTGAGTGGAGTATGAGCTCCCCCACTGAGGGGCGGAGGCTCATCAGCAAGATAGTTAACTCTGGACATTAAAAGCCGGCCAAGCTGCGGTGTAGGCCCGGCTGGGACTGTTACTTGTGCATACTTTACTTTGGAAATAAACCATTTGTTTCAACTCTCCAGACTCCTCTGTGACTACTAAGTGGATGCTGGGTCAATTGGAATTTCCATGACAAATCAGTTGAATATAGTTTGGCAATTAAATGGAACAAAGATGGTTAAATGGAGTTGAGGTAGAAATCAGCCATAATCTTATGGAAGATTGGGCTTGAGGGCTGATAGGCCTTCCGTTCCTGTGATACCAGTTTAGGACAGAATCACATTGATCACAGTGCCTTCTGTGGTTTAATGTCCTGCCTAGATTTGAATATAAAGAACTCCTTGACCAATATAGAAGTAGTGTCAGGAACACCTGTGTAATGACCTTGCAACTTTAGGAACGGAGTGCAAAGAAATGGAAGACTGATGACAACGTAAATGGGTGGGTCATATTTATGAATAAGTATAGGGCGGCACGGAGTAGTGGTTTAGCACTGCTGCCTCACAGCGTTGAGGACCCGGGTTTGATACAAGCCCTGGGTCACTGTCCGTGTGGAGTTTGCACATTCTCCCCATATCTGCGCGGATCTCACCCTCACAACCCAAAGATGTGCAGGGTAGATGGATTGACTACACTAAATTGCCCCTTAATTGGGAAAGGAATAATTGTCTACTCTAAATTTATTTTTAAAATGAATATGTATTGTATTATTGATGGGTTTGGGGGGGTAGATTTTACGTTGATGGCTAGTGATTTTACAGACTGGCAAGCTGATTGAAAGAACTGAAGTTGATAGTGTGGGTATGAAATTCAAACTACAAATATTTGACTAGTTTCTTAAAATCTGTATTCAAATTTTGAAAATTAAGCAAAATATTGATATTTAAAAAGCAGTTGTAAGGTGAATAATAAACTGAAAAGGGTGTAATACTATCCACATGAAGTACAATGTAAAACATGAAGCATTTCTTCCATATGACGAGCTTGGTTTTCTGAATTAGCAGATAAATAATTTGTTCTAATCTCATAAACATGCAGAAACAGATTTTGCTTTCAAAGTTGGATTTTATTCTCAGTTGTTGTACTGTCATGTGTTCTTTCAAACAAAGGGGTATTTATTGAAAAGGACAACAAGGATGTTGGTATTCTAGATTTAAAATAAGTTTAACAAAGCACCAGGCATCATAAAAACGTAGAAAACGCCATTCATTATTTTCATGGCTGATCATCCAATTCAATAACCTGTTCTCTCTCTCTCTCCTCCCCCCCCCCCCCCTCCTCCAAATCCTTTGATTCCTTTAGCCCCAAGAGCTATATCAAATTCCTCCTTTAAAAATTGGAGGCAAGGTCGTGCATACCAAGAAAATGCAAGATTGATCCCCAATCTGTGTTTTTAATTAGATGCCCTAACTAAAAACATTGATAAAGCTGCTATCCTTGAGTAAAGTTAAAGATGATAGACTTGGATTCCTGCTTTTAATGTGCAGTGTGTAACTGTACAGACTTGGACTAAGAGCAGAAAAAGAGTCCATCTGGGATCCACCTTAGTTTAACAAACCTGCCAGGACCCCGCGTCAAAACAACTATCTATGATTAGTATCATAGAGGGACAGAAAGATGGGTTAGAAGTTACATGAACTTATTAGAATGAAGAAAAGAAGTTGGAGGAAGTTAGCTTTCCCTCTCGAGTAAGGAAGGTAGAACTCATTACGCATTGGAGTAAATTACGTTGAATGGAGCTTCTGTGTATTTTGTCCTTGAAACCATGTATTCCCGAGTGGGAAACCATTAATTAATGTGTTGGATGGTCTCTTAATGCAGATAATAATCTTAAAAATGAGAAGCTGAATTTTTAGTTGTTTACCTGGTTTACCAAGTAATTCAGGAAACTAAATCAGTCATGGAGGAAATTAAGAACTAAGAAGTTTCGAATGTTTTAGATTTTAACCTTATTGGTAACATTACAGCTCATTACATTTTCTTTTTGTTCAACCAATGTTTTTCCTTGCAATGTTTTTTTTTTTAAATCTTGGCACAGATTTTGTGTGACGAGCCAAATATTTGTGCACTTTGCAGTTTGAAATTTCAAGATTTACCATTATATTACATGATCAGTTGCAAATTTCTAATAAGCTGCCTCTGCTTATAGATGCCATTAGAGAAGTGAGGAAATACTCAGTGAACCAAGAGATTGGAAAAAATGATAAGCTGCTTCCAAATATGTATGATCATCTCAACATGAAGCTTTTTAGAGCACAAAGGAATCTTTACATATCTGGATTTTCACTGTTCCTCTGGCTGTAAGTATAATTGATTGATAATATTGTACCTTTAACCTCCACAAAAAAGACAACGGGATCATTATCAGACAATTTGGGGATAGGGTGATGGGCAGAAAAAATTTAGAGGGAGATGGTGGCATAGTGATAATATCACGGAAATAGTAATCGAGAGACCCAGACTAATGCTCTGGGGACATGGGTTCAAATCCTACCAGGGCAGCTGGTGGAATTTGAATTTAATTATTAAATCAGGAATATAAAACTAGTCTTGGTAATGGTAACCATGGAACTATCATCAAAATGTGCTTCAGGAAAGGAAGTCTCCCATCCTTACCTGGTCTAGCCTACATGTGACTCCAGATCTAGAATATGGTTGACTTTTAACAGCCCTCTGAAATGGCCTTGCAAGCCACTCAGTTCAAGGACAAATAGAATTGGGCATTAAATGCTTGCCTTGCGAAACTTGAATCCCAGGAAAAATATTTTTCAAACTGTTTACTCATCAGTTTGCTGCTCTGCAGAATCATCTGTTGTATAGGTTCCATTTTGCAAAAGTAACTTGTCTTGAATTTTGAACATTCAGGATTTTAATTGTGTCTGTACTCTCTTGTAAACATTGTTTTTAAGTTTAAAACATAGAACATACAGTGCAGAAGGAGGCCATTCGGCCCATCGAGTCTGCATCGATCCACTTAAACCCTCACTCCCACCCTATCGCCGTAACCCAATAACTCCTCCTAACCTTTTTGGACACTAAGGGTAATTTAACATGGCCAATCCACCTAACCCGCACGCCTTTGGACTGTGGGAGGAAACCGTAGCACCCGGAGAAAACCCACGCAGACACGGGGAGAACGTGCAGACACCGCACAGTCAGTGACCCGTGGGGAATCGAACCTGGGACCCTGGCACTGTGAAGCCACAGTGCTATCCACTTGTGCTACCACGCTGCCCTGTAGATATTGAAATTTACTTTTAGTTAATTTTACAAAACTTATAGCATCTTCTTTTCGGTCCAGAACACTTTAGGCAAAGTTTGACTTGGTTATCGTTTCTTGTTTTAAAATTCTCCAACTTTACTCAATGATGAAAATGCAGAATTCAGAGCCACATGGATTGGTTGAGGTGAAGGAAATGAATGCATTTAAGGGAAAACTAGATCAGTATATGAGGGAGAAAGGAATAGTGGATATACTGATAGTGCGTGATGAAATATGTTGAGAAAAGGCTTGTATGGTGAATAAACACTGCTGAGTTTCTGATACGTAAATATTATGTAATCTCTGATTATCAATGATACGCAATGACTATAACACCACAAAAAGTGTTTATGTTATCTGAAAACACACAATTTCCAGAATCATGGCAAGATTAGCAATGGGCCTTTCTAAAGTGCTGAATTTATCAGAAATAACTTTTCCAAATTGATACTTGGTGCAAAAGTTCCAGCTGTACTGAGTTGGAGCTCAGCAATTAGATACAACCATGTTAACACGGAGTAGAGTGAAACTTGTGGCTACTATAAAGAATGCTCCAAATTGACTGCATTGATCAGTTGAATTTCATGTCAGCTGAGAAAGTTTTGCACAACTCTATCAACCTCCTTCAGCTTAAATCATGTCCATAAACTATTATAGTTTGTCTGCTAACCAATGTCAGTATAAACAAATGTCAAGTCATCAACATTAAACAGTATTCTCTCACTGCACCTCAGTCTGCTCAATTTAGACTAGTTTTGGAGACTGTATTGACTTGAACTATAACTAGACATGTTTGCACAGAACTTTAAATCAAATTGAATTTCAACCAACCTTGTGCTTTTGAAATTTCTTACATTATTAATACTGTGCTGGCATTTTAACATGGCTTACATGATTACTATTAGCCATGCTCTTAAAGCAGACCCACCTTGTTTCATATGGCGCCAGGCTATTAAACTGGAAATTCAGGTTGATATTCAGGTATATATCTTTGCCAAGAAATTTTACATGCATACTTCTCTCGGTGACACAGTGGTTAGCACTGTTGCATCGCAGCACCAGGGACGCGGGTTCAATTCCGGCCGGGGGGGAGGGGGCTGTCTGGAGTTTGCACTTTCTCCCCATGTCTGCATGACAACTGCGTCCGGGAGATTGAGTTTTCAATCAGTCCAAAGATATGCAGATTAGGTGGATTGGGCATGCTAAATTGCCCCGTGGCATCCAACGATATGCAGGTTAGATGGGGTTGTGGGGCCTAAGTAGTGAGTGAGGGCCTAGGTAGCATGCTCTTTCAGAAGGTCGGTGCGGACTCGATGGGACGAATGGCCTTCTACACTGTAGGGATTCTATGATCAACAGTAAGCATTGCCATAGGGCCACATGAGATAATTATTCAATTTGTTTGCAGAAAATTAAGTAAAACCTAACAAACCTCTTTTGTTAAATGAGCTGCATAATCCATTTTAATGTTATTTTTTTGGAAGAATCTGGGAACTTTTAACTTATTCATTTGTGCTGCTGTCACATTGTGGACCAATATGCAACCATCTTTCTGTAAGACAACAATGTGATATAATTTGGGTGGTCTTTTCAGATCATTACTATCGTCCGTCTGGCAATTCATGATTACAAATACTTGGGTGATGCATTGTTTCAGGTCGCACTCACCATTGTAGAACAATGATCTGTTCTAACACACCCCTTTGCAAATGTTAATACATTTAAACCTAACTTTTGAAAGACATGATTGGTTACCATAAGAAAATCAGCACTAGTATTGAAAGAAAATATTTTTTCCACATATGGATCTTGTAGTTAGCAAACATAAAACTAAAAAGAGTAAAATATCAATTTACTGTGATGTTACAGAGAAATGTAGGCACTGCCCAAACAAGAACAACTGACAACTTTTCTTGCAGATCAATCATGGAGACAGGTTTGAAAAACCTGTGTTGCAAGTGATAATATCTTCCTACTATTGTGAAGTAATCTTTATAGTCACAAGTAGGCCGCCACATTTCAGCGTCTGTTTGGGTACACAGAGGGAGAACTAAGAATGTCCAAAATACCTAACAGCACTTCTTTCGGGACTTGTAGGAGGAAACCGAAGCACCCAGAGTAAACCACGCAGATATGGGGAGAATGTGCAGACTCCACACAGACAGTGACCCAAGCCAGGAATCGAACCTTGGACCTTGGAGCTGTGAAGCAACAGTGCTACCCACTGTGCTACCGTCATAATTGACCTGTCTGTGGAGGTTAAAATGGCAAAGAATGTCTGTTATCCATTGTATCCCTTTATAAAATCAACCCCTGTACTCTACCTCATTGCTCCTTAGCACTCAAAACCACACAAAAAAGCTTCCTGTTTGCATTATCATAACTGTATCAACTTGATTGCTGGCTTTGGGAATAGAAGTATTTCAAAATAATACGACAAGAGCTGGTACTTAGTTGGGCAAAATTAAAAGCTGTCACATGGACTGCATGATTAATCATGTTCACATATAGAAATAGTGGTGATGAAAATAGGATTGCCCCGCTCAACATATAAACTCATATACAGCACTAAATTCTTAAACAACGAAGCCCAACTCCTTTGAATTATTTTCACAGTAACAATGATAAATATGTGGATTAAGTTGCCAAAAAGCAGCCATGAGTGCATTATCTACATATTTCTTTCAGCCCCAGGCAAGCATAAAGACTGGATAATATACCAATACATTTGTTCATAACAAAAGCATAAGAAACTTGTGATTTTGCCATACTCTAGATGGATTAATGCCCTGTATAAGTTAATTTCTGCAGTAAGAATGCTGATACTTAATTTACGGTGTTCACCATGGTTCAGTAATAGCACTTTCGCCTCTAGTTAGAAGTATAAGTTCAGCCCTACTCCAGACACTGGAACACACATAATCAAGGCCAACAGCATTTCAGAAGTATCCAGTCTCACCTTTTAATTAATGCTCTCCAGAAAGCACATTCCTACTGTAAAGGCTTAGAGCTTGGTTTCCTTACTGTGTATAAGCATATAGTTTAGGGATTTTTGATTGACTCTTTTAAAATATTTTGTAATTTGATCTGTTGAGTGAATATTAAGTAGTGGGAAAACAGAACCATTGTTTCAGTCCCTGCTCAGTTAAATCTGTTAGCTACCTATCAACTCCACCCCTCACCCTGGTGATAGCCTGAGATTAAGCCAGTCTGCTCACAACCTTTGTGTCACATTTGATTCTGAGATGAGCTCGTAGACATGCCATCTCTGTAACATCACTCGATTGTGCCCTTCACAGCTCTGAAAATCTGTCTGCTCCTGAAACTCTCATCCATACCTTTATTAACTCTAGACTTGACTATTCCAATGTATATCTGGCTAGTTTTCCACGATCTACCCACCGTAAACCTGAGGTCATCCAAAACTGCTGATCATGCCTTAACCAGCAACATGTCCTATTCCCCCATTATCCTCTGCTCTCTTATCTACATTGGCTCCGGAACAAGCAATGTCTTAAATTTAAAATTATCATCCTTGTTTTCATATCCCTCCACAATCTTGCCCCTCCCGAAACCTCACAACCTTCCAAGATATCTGCATCCCTCTAATTCTGGCCACTTACACATCATCATTCCTACCACTGGTGACTGTACCTTTGGTTGCCTTGGCCCCCAGGCACCGGAATTTCCTCCCTACACCTTCCTCTCTACCAAGCTTCTTTAAAATGTGTAAACCCCAGCCTCTTTGACCAAGCTTTTGGCCATCTGATGTAATTTCTCCTTATGTTGTTCAGTGCCATACTTTGGTCATACTTCTGGGCAGCATCGTAGCACAAGTGGCTAGCACTGTGGCTTCACAGTGCCAGGGTCCCAGGTTTGATTCCCACTGGGTCACTGCCTGTGCGAAGTCTGCACGTTCTCCCCGTGTCTGCGTGGGTTTCCTCCGGGTGCTCCGGTTTCCTCCCACAGTCCAAAGACATGCAGATTAGGTGGATTGGCCATGGTAAATTGCCCTTAGTGACAAAAAAGGTCAGGAGGGGTTATTGGGTTACGGGGATAGGGTGGAAGTGAGGGCTTAAGTGGGTCGGTGCAGACTTGATGGGCCGAATGGCCTCCTTCTACACTGTATGTTCTATGTCTATATGCTTCTGAGAAGCAACTTGGGATGTTTCATTGCATTAAGGGCATTATATAAATCAGAGGGAAGGCTTTCCAAAAGCAGTTTAAATTGTCATTGGGTAACTAGTTGAAGTAAAAGAAGAAATTAAGTAGTACAAAGGGTTTTGCATACTTCAAAAAAACCATAAACTTGTCTTCAGAAACTTTAATGATTTATTTAAACATGATGTCAAATTTAGAAGAATTGAAAACACAAAAATATTCTTTAACCGCTTCTCTTCCCCCTAAATTACAACATTCATTAGGTTTCGTACAGTATGCAGAGAACTACTCCTAGCTTTTGAGCTAATCCAAGGGAAATGTACTGATGTACCCTGGATGCATGCATTTGTTTAATTTACCTTTGTTAGTATACTGTTGTCCCATTGGTGCTTCTCTCATTATCCAGATCCTGCTTGCTGTGACATGCTTTTGCAATGTTTATTTCATTGAACTGTGAAAGCTTTCCACAGTATTGTACATTGTAACAATTTCTTATAATGGCATACCATTTATAGAATTTTTTTTTTGTAGTGTTCTCAGACGTATGATCACTCTTACCTCAGAACTGGCAACTGTAATGGGAGAAAGTCAGGCGCTTAAAGTTCAAACAGATAATACCAATGATGCAGCCAAAAGGTACATGGAGGAAAATGAAGAACTGAAAAAGGTAATGCCTTGTTAAGATCTACTGTAATGTCTTTATCTTTTTATAACCTAATGCTTATTCCATGCACTTGAAAATCATTCAAAATACAGGTTGCATTTTATGAGCTATTTAGTAACATTGAAACGAAGACCATTGCAGCGCACACCCACGAATGTGAATTCCTACCTACATTAATTGATCCAAATTTGCAAGTTCTTAGTTTGGGATGTTGATGACTCCATTGATGTCCAGTCTGGTGTTTGATCGGCTGAGCAAGGGGAAAGAAGAAATTTTAAAATAAAAAGAGTCCTCGTACCCCACACAAACATGATTGCTGTTCATCAGCTACAGCAGTGTTTATCAAACTTTAATTCACAGGACCCAGGTTTACCAACTAACCGAGCTTCGGGACCCATGTCAGATTCACTTACCCAATTCATCCAGAGTCAAGGCAGTGTTTGGGACACTAATGTTTTCTTGCCCCAGGTAGGAGAGGGAAAGCGAATCATCTAATTTTCCTGTTCTTAATCGCTATCCAGTAATCCCTGGTGCATTGAATTTATGTCAGCATTGAGTGAGGACAGGATCAGACAAGCCTATGATGTCCTTTTGTCTATGAAAATTCACTGTCCAGGATCACGCATGAGGAATAGTTACTCATGAGAGATGCTGGAGGGCCACTAAAAATTGAGAACCTGCATTCATCGCTAGATTCTGCCTCGAGGAAACAAAGCAGCAAAGGAAGAAGACTGAGGAGAGGAGAACAAAGAACAGATATTACTGGAAGAGAGCCATATGTGGTTCTTGTAAATAAAACAGCCATAAATCTGAAGATAATGATATTAAAATCTTGATTTATAATTGGCTGAAATGCAATTCAATTACTTCTGCAAGTTTATTCAACTTCAAAATGCACAATTAGAAAAAGGTTCATCAATATGCACAGTGGGATAAATAGCTGGCTTGCAATGCAGAACAATGCCAGCAGCACGGGTTCAATTCCCGTACCAACCTCCCCAAACAGGCACCGGAATGTGGCAACGAGGGACTTTTCATTGAAGCCTACTGTGACAATAAGCGATTATTATTATTATTATTATTATTATTAATGAATGCTGACAAGGGTAAAACTGCCCCACAGACAACTGACAAACTATCTGTTCTGGCTGTCATTAATCAGACAAAATGGACATTGAAAAAGTCTTTTTTTTTAGATATTACTTATTTTCTCAGATTTTACTTATTTTCTCAGATATTCAGTTGTGACATTGTGATGTGTTCCTGTCTCCCCAGCCAGAAAGCATACCATTGCAGTCACTTCATGGAGACTGATTTCCTGCCAACAGCGGAACTACTTCAGTCCAGACCACCAAAGCCCTGTATTTTTGAATAGCTGCTGTCCAACTCCAGCATGATTTGGTCTCAATACCTATCCATAGTCAGCCCCCTGTCTCCATCCCAGCCACACGCTGTAAATTATAATATGGTTCAAACTAGCTGGGGGCAGACTCAATGAAGACTTCATGGATATTTACACGCCCATTTAATTTCTGCATCTGCTAACTCCCTGACCAGTTAGTTTGGTTACTCTGCACTGATAATTCTGCGCATTCTCTTCAGTCGCAACTCCCCCACTGTCTCTCAGATGCTGAGATGTAAAGGTGGATCACGAGGGAGAAGGGGGACAATGTTTGTAGGAGTTTCCCCAGTTCCACATTACATCAGTAACTTGCATTTATACCTCAGTTCGTAAAAGTCTGCTCAAAGTTGTATTTGCCTGAAAGCAAGAGAATAAAACTAACACTACACTTTAAAATCTTGATTGAATTACCGACCCGGGACTTTAGATTTGCTCAAAATCGGGGATGACGTGAAAAAATAGCACACTGCTTCTCCCAACTTTTAGTTTCACACACGCACAAACACAGGACAAAAACTGCACCCCGAATGTTAGCCAGGTCGTGACCCGCACTTTGGAAAAACCCTGAGCTGCAGAGCACCTTTGATAATAGCTCTGGACAAATATTCCTGACAAAATCATCTGGCTTTTTCAACTGACTGAAAAACTATGGCATTACTAAGGTCTGAAAATATGATAATTGGTGTTCAAAAGTAAATAAATCAATGTTTGACATTGACAACCTCTGAAGGTGTGAACTTTCCTACAATGGAAGAATTGTGTTCCAGGCTCCCAGATGTTCTTTATGAACTGGCAATCTTTGAAATGAGGCCCGGTTATTTGTGACACAGTTGTTTTCACTGAAATGATCCTTCTCTTTGCCTTCACCTACTTCAGCTTGAATTTCTTCTTGCCTCTTCCACCTATGTGTGGTCCATTAGGTTCTGCTTTGATATTAATGGCATTGACCCATCTCATGAGAAGTTGGCCTTACAAAAGCTAATGAACTTTCAGAAATGTATAATAAGACAGAATCATAAACCAGCAAATTATGATCTGTATCTGTCTTCATTTAAAAGCTAAATGCTGAAAATTTGTAAACTGCAAATTTGCAGGCTCTAGTGGGAGTATAGCAGAGCAGCTGCAAGCTTGTTTGTAGCCTGCCAACCCATATCTCCACTAATTACCTGGGAAATTCCTGCAGGTACATCCCTCTTGCCTCCAAATTCTCATTCATGCCTGCTGACCACAGAGAAAATCTAGCAGATATCCAGTGGAACCCTGGGAACGTTTATGTAAATGAGGATTGGCAGGGTATGCCAGTCCTGAATCCCTGGGTGTGCAGCCAACTTTGGGGCCTGTGTCCACCATGCCCCTCTCCCATTTAAAATCGCTGACTTGGAGTTGAGTGGGTAAATGCTGTAAAATTTTGAAATTTCAATCTTTTACATACCTGGCAGATCTATTCATTTATTTACTTTAAAAAAAAATCTGGAGTACCCAATTCAATTTTCCAATTAAGGGGCAATTTAACATGGCCAATCCACCTAGCTTGCCCATCTTTGGGTTGTGGGGGCGAAACCTACGCAAACACTGGAAGAATGAGCAAACTCCACACTGACAGTGACCCAGAGCCGTGATCGAACCTGGGGCCTCGGTGACGTGAGGCAACAGGGCTAACCCACTGCACCACCGTGCTGCCCCACATACCTGACTTTGTTCAGAATTTTCCCAAGAGAACCAAAAACTTGTGGCTCACTTACAACTTCTTTCAGTTTTTATTGCTCTCCAAATTCTCTCTCTATTTCTGTTGTTGAATAGCTTTTTCAGAGATTGTATGTAATTAGGTTTAACATGGTAAATAATACAGAAGGGATCAGAAATTTGCAACAAGATATTACCAGATGAAGTGAGTGGGGTAGATGGAGTTCAATGTGGAGAAGTATGAAGTCATAAACTTCGGAACTGAGAAAGATAGATCAAAGTATTTTATAAATGGTGAGAAACTAGGAGCAGTGAAATTTCAAGGCCTTTCTACAGAAATTACCTAAAAACTAGTGGGCAAGTACTAAAAATACCTTTGAGAGATGGAATGTTAACTATTATCTCGAGTAGGCTGGAATACAATGGGGTAGAGGTTTTGCTGCAGCTGTACAAGGCTCTAGTTAGACCCCATCTGGATTATTGTGTTCAGATATGGACACCACACTTTAAAAAGGATATTGAAGTAGGTGCACACATACACCAGAATGGTATTGTGGTTTAAACGGTTATAGTATTGAGAACAAGTTGCGAGGACTAGGCTTGTATTCCCATGAAGGTAGAAGATAAAGGGATGATTTACTTGTGTGCTGGAGCTGGATAAAAGATTTGTAAAAGTAGATAGAAACTTACTTTCTCTGGTGGGAGAATCCAGAACAAGGGGGTATAATGTAAAATTAGAGCATGACAATGTCACAAAGCATCATGGAAATCTGGAACTCTCAAAAAGCTGTTGAGGCTGGGTCAATTGGAATTACTAAAACTGAGATTGATACCTTTTTGTTAGGCAAGGATGTAAAAACTTATAAGACCATGGTAGGTGGGCTTACAGGTCAGTGATGTAATTGAATCGTGGAATCGACTGAATATAATGCCATGTCCTTTAAAACTTAGCAGCTACATTGAATTGAGAATAATATAATTCAGTTGTATTTTTTCTGTTTATTTCCCCATTTTCCAATTCTGAAAGTACGGAATGGGGCATGGTTCCACAGCTGCCAGTAGCATCCTTTACATGAGCACACCACCGTTTAGGGCAGCACGGTAGCACAAGTGACTAGCATTGTGGCTTCACAGCACCAGGGTCCCAAGTTCGATTCCCCACTGGGTCACTGTCTGTGCGGAGTCTGCACGTTCTCCCCGTGTCTGCGTGAGGTGGTCCGGTTTCCTCCCACAGCCCAAAGACGTGCAGGTTTGGTGGATTGGCCATGATAAATTGTCCTTAGTGGTCAAAAAGGTTAGGAGGGGTTATTGCGTTACGGGGATAGGGTGGAAGTGAGAGTTTGGGTGGGTCGGTGTGGACTTGATGGGCCGAGTGGCCTCCTTCTGCACTGTATGTTCTAAATATGTAATTGTTTTCCCACAAAATATATAATGCAAAATGTTTTTCCTTACATTTCACATTTCATTATAGCTATAATACTTTGTTTTTTATCAATAGGCTTTAAACAGAGGTAAAGACGATGGAAATAAGGAACTGGAAGTGAAAAATGAGCAGCTGATTAAAGAACAAGAGAGACTAACGGCAGAACTGAAGAAAACCACAGAAGGTAGATCATTAAAAATTGTTGTAAAATAAATAGTACATTGTATTTTGAGCTTTTTAACCAATTTTCCAGAGTTCTACAAACTTGCATTGACACCATGCATTTAACATCGTAAAACACCCCAAGACACTTGACAGGAGAGTGATCAAACAAAATTTGACACCAAGCACATAAGGAGATACTAGGAAAGATGAACAAAGGCTGAGTCAAAGTAGTACTTTTTAAGGAATGAGAAGTAGAAAAATGGAATGTGTAAGGAGGGAATTCCGCAGCTAGGGCCTTGGCTGCAAATGATGGAGCTCTTGAAATCCAGGATGCCCAAGAGGCTAGAATTGAAAAAGTGTAGAAATCTCAGCAGTTATAAAGCTGGAGGAGATTACAGAGATGGAGCGGTTTGAGGCCATGGAGGGATTTGTAAGCAACAATGAGAATTTTTTAATCTAGGCATTGCTTAGCCAGGAGGTCAGCAGACACTGGAGTGATGGGTGATTGATGCCTATTAGGATATGAGCAGCAGAGTTTCTGATGAACTGAAATTTATGGAAGACAAAGTATTGGAGGTTGGTCAGGAGAGCTTTGAAATAGTCAAATAATAACAGCATAATAAAGATTTCAGCATGATGAACTGATGCAGAAATGTAGTCAGCTGATGGAAATAAGTGGTATGTGATGCTGAAGATATGGTCCGACGTATGTTCCGTCAACTTGGGATCAAATACACGTCAAGATTATAACAGTCTAATTTAACATCAGACAGTTGCTAGTTTGCATCCTAACTTGCACAAGGTCCCATTCACCCACCACCCCTGTGTTCGCTGACTTCCTGGTTAAGCAATTCCTTGATTTTAAAATTCTCATTCTTTCAAATCCCTCTATGACATAAACCCTGCCTATTTCTGTAACCTCCTTCAGCTGTTAGATTTCTGCATGGGGGAGGGATGATGTTAGTGGCACGGGAGCAGAGTTTGTGACAGGAACTAGACAATGACTTCAGTCTTCCTACTATTTAGTTGAAGGAAGTTTTTGCTCATCGATTAGTGGATGTCCCTCAAGCAACCAGTTTGGAGCCAGTTGAGGGGTTAGGAGACGCAGTGTCATCAGCATACATATCAAACTTAGTGTTATGTTTCCAGATGTTGTTGCTGAGGGGCATCATGTAGATGAGAATTGGAAGGAGCCAGTGAGATATTCTTCCGGGACATCAAAGGTAGCTGAATGGAAAAATAAATCATTTCAGATCATTCTCTGGCTACAATTGGGTAAATACAAATGGAGCCTGGAATGTGCAGTCCCACCCAGCTGGATGCAAAAGAGGATTGTGGCAAAAGTTGAAAATTGGTCAAGAAGAACAAGGAGGTATAGTTTATGTTTGTCAGAATCACATGAGTGTGAGGGAAATTAGTGTTTTTTTAAAATAAATTGAGAGGACCCAATTTTTTTTTTTAGTCCAATTAAGTGGCAATTTAGCGTGCCCAATCCACCTACCCAGCACATCTTTGGGTTGTGGGGGTGAAACCCACGCAGACACGGGGAGAATGTGCAAACTCCACATGGACAGTGATCCAGGGCCGGGATCGAACCCAGGTCCTCAGCACCGTGAGGCAGCAGTGCTAACCGCTGCGCCACCATGCCGCCCCGTGAGAGAGTTTAGTTGACAGCTGTGCAAGCTGTACAAGAGAAAAATACATGTCCAGGTACAGTCCCTATAAAGGCTGCTAATTAATGCAAGCAGGAAGCAGTTTATTTTAGTATGAAAACTGGCCCTAAAGTTAGATAACTGGTCAGAATCCTTAGTGATTTTTCAACCTGCTAAATGCCTTGTTGGTGTATATTTATTATTTAAAAGAGGGACTGATGTAAGGTTGTTTTGAGTATGGTTTGCTGTATCCATTATTTAGTACATTCACTTCTGTTTGTAAAATAGAGCAGCTTATCAATGGACATTTGGTCTTGCCTAAGCTGAAGTATTGATCAGTCTGCCTTTCAGAAAATTGGAGGATTGTGATATCCAGTTCACCTAGCAATGGGGATCTTGCTGTAATACACCCTCCTCATTGGTTGCACTCTTGTACAGCTAGATATAAGGTAGTGAAACCAGATTCTTGTTTGTGAGGATAGCAATTCACATGAACATGCTGACTCTTAATCAAAAGGAATAACAAATATAGATCTTGGAATTTGAAGGACTATTATAAAAATATATAACTTGCTCTGTTGCATTTTGTTTATCTAACATTAATTTAACCTGACATGGGATTCAGGCAGTTTTCTTTGATTAATCTAGCTTCCCAAGTGGCACAGAAACCAATTGCAGTGCCTACTACCATCCCAGGCTTGGGAGACCAAACCCGAGATCTTCCTTATTTGTATTGCTTAACTTGAATAAATGCATTGAAAAAAGTATTTTGTTGCACTTCTGCAGGCTTTAATGGCTGGCCAATTGTTCAGCTGCCAATTCCTTGAAAAACTGAAAATATTTTATTCTAACTTTTACTTTTCATTGGCCAATAGCAGTAGGAGATCAATTAATATCTTGAGTTAAATACATTTTTCTTTGAAGTTTGAACTGCCTTGTCTTAAACTGCCCTGGCAAAGTTTCAAATGCAGACCTTTGTTTTGGAGTAGGGAATGCTATAAATAAAATGCGCAATTATCTTGGTTTAAATAAAACCTCAAATTATACTGATTAAAACAATAATTATGTGGAATAAAAAGACTGGTTTATGATTTTGGGGAAAAAAAGATTTTTGGACAAAGTAAAGTTTTGAATTGGCCACAGGCATTTGTTTAGGGATCAACAATTCAAGTAACATGTAGTTATTGCTTGTTTGAATGTGTGAGCAAAATTTTTGAGCTACGTATGATCTTGTTTGTGTTGCATGAGTTACAATGATTTTCTTGAGATAACAGCATTTTATCCTTCAGAAGGTCAAATATCAGTTATTTTCATTCTCGTTAGTAACGAGTATGTATGAATGTATGTCCAATATAACTCTTTTTTGGAACTGGGATCTGACTCAAATGTTAACTCATCTACAGATGCTGCCAGACCTGTTGGGTTTTTACAACGTTTTCTGTTTTTGATTAAGATTTCCAGCATCCGCAGTATTTTGCTTTATTTCAAGTATGTACCCTGTTTGAAAGTTATTACTGCTGTTTCCACCACCTTTTCAGATACTATATTGCATACCAGCAGTCACTGCATTTAAAAAATCAATTCCCTTTGATTACTGATCAGTGAATATAGTTTATTTTTATTTACTCCCTAAAATTTTGAACACTTGTTAAATGTCCCTGTAACCTTCTCTCTTCTAAGAACAATCCCATCTTATGTAGTCTCTGCACCACTGAAATCATTCGGCCTATCGGGTCTGCACCGACCCTTTGAAAGAGAACCTAAACCTCAACCCACTTCCTGCAATATCCCCATAACCCCATCTAACCTACAGGTCAATTTTAACATGGCCAATCCACCTAACCTGCACATCTTTGAACTGTGGGAGGAAACAGCAGCACCCGGAGGAAGCCCACGCAGACACGGGGAGAATGTGCAAATTCCACAGACAGTCACCCAAGGCTGGAATTGAATCCGGGGCCTTGGCGCTGTGAGGCAGCAGTGATAACCACTGTGCCACCGTGCCGCCCTCGTCCCTGATAACATTCTATTAAATCTCATCTGAATCTTCACGAAGGCCTTGACATTCTTCCTAAATTATGGCGCGAAGAATCGGACATCATGCTTCAATTGAGGCATAAGCACTGACCTAAAGGTTTAGCATAACTTTGACGCCTTTGTACTGTCTGCCTCTATTTATAAAATACAGGATCTCTATGCTTTTTGAACAACCTTGACAACTTGTCACCTTAAAATTTTTGAGAAATGTCATTTGTCAGCTTTTTTGTGGAAGCACAGGAAATAGAAGGGAGGGAGGAACTCACCAGAAAAGTGGTATTGAGTAAATTGTTGGAGTTTCGGGCTGACAAAAAATGGACCCTGATGGATTTCATCCAAAGGTCTGTAAAAGAAGTGGCTAGTGAGGTAGTTAATGAACTGGTTTTTGGAGCCGATTTAGCTCATTGGGCTAGATCAGTGTTTTTCAAACATTTTTTCCCCGACCCATTTCTACCAACCCGCCATCCTTCGCAACCCATGCCGGCCGACATTCGCAACCCACCATTTTCTCTTACCTTTAATGCGAGAGGTGAGCCTGGGCTTATATTCTACAGTCTAGAGTAGCAAAGAATGAGAAATGACCTAATTGAAACAAGCATTATTCTCTCAGGACTCTACAGAGCAGATGCAGAATGTAAGTTTTCCTCAGATGGGTGGTTTACGGCCTGGGGATATCATCTACAAATTGCAATTGGACGATTCTAGACATAGACGAGGAGGAATTACTTAACTCAAAGTAAGGTGAATCTTTTAATCTCTAAAATTCACTATCAAACTGAGTTCTGCAGGCGCAGCCATTGAGCATATTAAAGACAGATGCAGGAAGGCTGAATTGAATTTTTAAAAAATCTTCTCCTGGGTCAGCGTGCTGATGTCAGGAGGAGGAAGTGTTTCTGGGCTCTGGGCATGCGCACTGATGAGCAGGCACACATGCGCCCGCATTTTTAAAACCACCCACAGCCGGCATTTTTTAAAGCCGGCTGCTGCAGCCGTTACGCCTGAATTCACGCGATTGAAAACGCCGCGATGAATGGCTCCGCGACAATCCCAACATTGCCCGCGACCCCCACTTTGAAAATGCCTGAGTTAGACATTGTGATGCAGACTAGGGCCAGCAGCGCGGGTTCAATTCCCGCACCGGCTGAGGTTATTCATTAAGGCCCTGCCTTCTCAACCTTGCTCCTTGCTGAGGTTGGTGATCCTCGGGTTAAACCACCATCAGTCAGGGCCCCCCCTCCCCCCTCCCCAAAGGGGAAAGCAGCTTATGGTGATCTGGGACTATGGCGACTTTACCTTACCTTGCATTGGTTTTAATTTTCCAAAAACCCTAAATTCGGGGAAGGTCTCATTTGATTGGAACATTAGATTAGATTAGAAAATGTAATTCCATTATTCAGAATGGGAAGGAGACAGAAAGTGGGAAACTACAGGCCAGTTAGCTTAACATCTATCATTGGGAAAATATTAGCTATTATTAAAGAAGCAATAGCAGAGCACTTGGATAAATTAAGTTGAAGGTAATCAGGCAGAGTCAACATAGTTTTGTGAAAGGGAAATTATGTTTTACCAATTTATTGGAGTTCTTTTGAGGAAGTAACGTGCTTTGCATAAAGGGGAACCAACAGATGTACTGTACTTGGATTTCGAGAAAACATTTCAGTCACATCAAAGGTTATTGTGGAAAATAAAAGCTCATGGTAACAGGGTATGGATAGAAAGAAGATTGGCTGTCTAACAGGAAGCAAAGTAGGCATAAATGGGTGTTCATCAGGTTAGCAAAATGTAACTACTGTTCTGCCATATGGATCAATGCTGGGACCTCAACTGTTTACAATTTATATAAATGACTTGGATGGAGGAACCAAAGGTATGATTGCCAAATTTGCTGATGACCCAAAGATAGGTTAAAAAAGTAAGTTGTGAAGAGGTTGTGACGCAGGTTCTTTTGAGGAAGCAACATGGGCTGTGGATAAAGAGGGCAAAGATCTGGCAAACGGAGTATGTGAAATTGTCCATTTTGGGAGGAATGGTGAGAAATTTCTTTGAGCTGCAGAGGATCTGGGTATCTTATTGCATGACTCACAATCGGCTAAGTATGTAGGTGCAGCAAGTAATTAGGAAAGCTGATGGAATGTTATCGTTTATTATGAGGGGAATTTAATAAAAAAGGTAGGAAGATTGTGCTTCGATTATACAGCCCTAGTGAGACCACATCTGGAGTACCGTGTACAATATTGGTAACCTTATTTGAGAAAGGAGGGGAATGCGTTGAAAGCAGTTGGGGAAGGTGTACCAGACTATTACCTGGAATTGGCAAGCTGTCTTATGAGGAAAGGTTGAACAGGCTAGGTTTGTACCTGCTGTAGTTTAATAGAGTAAGAGGTTACTTGATTGAAACATATAAGATCATGAGGGGTCTTGACAGGATAGATGTGGAGAGGATGTTTCCTCTTGTGGGAGAATCTAGAATTCAGGGTCACTGTTTAAAAATAAGGGGTTTCTCTTTTAAAACGGAGTTGGGAGAATTGTTTTCTGAGGGTCATGAGTCTTTGGAACTCCCTTCCCAAAAAGGTGGTGGAAGCAGAGTCTTTGGATATTTTTACAGCGAAGGTGGACAGATTCTTAGTAAACAAGACTGATGAGGTTATCAGGGGAAAGCGGGAGGCAGATTTCAATTTATCAGATTAGCCATGATCTTGTTAAAAGCCGGAGCAGGCCTGAAGGACTGAATGGCCTACTCCTTGTTCGTATGTATCAGTGTGCAGTACGTCCAGGCTATTTAATCTATGTGCAAAACTAACTTGCAAGGGATAAATGTAAATTTCATCTATATGTAAACACTTCAACTCCTGCACTGTTAGGAGCTCCATAGAATGCAACATCAAGAGAAGAATTCTGGAGTTACATCATCTCTTACAATTAGTGCAACTTACTGAAAATGTCCTAAATAACATTAAACAACAGTGCAGTTTGTATAATTTCATTTAGAAATCAGATGGCAATTTTCATTCAACATTTTAATTATTCTATTTTTTCTGTATCCTTTTGTGTGGCAAAGCTCTTGAGAAATCAAAGATTGAAATGGCTACAATCAAAAAACAAAGCGATGGACTGGCTAGGGAATATGATCGTCTTCTGCAGGAGCATGACAAGATACAGGTAAGAAAATGTGTCCACTTAAGTTACTGCAGTAATTCAGTGAAATCATAAAGTCATTCTAACTTCCCAACATAAAATCTTGATGAAACATTTGTTACTATTCTGATTAACTTCTCACTTTATTTTAAGTTCTCTGTCTTATATCCTAATCCCACCTACAGGTGGTGGTGGGTGACAGTACTTGTCAGCCTTTGAATTCAGAGCTGTTTCCTCAACTAGACAGCCTGGCAACAAGCAGAAAAGAATAAGGGTAACAACGGAGGAATATATTTTACAGTGAACAGCAGTCAAGGATTGGTCAACAGGCTCTAGCCAATAATTAGGTTTGTTTTCTGACAGCAATAGTAAAGAGTGGGAGCAGAAGCAGAGCAGCAACAGTAGACCACGTTTTCTGCCATGGGCCAAGGCCAACATTGCTTTGTCTCTGGTAGCATGAATGACACTCGTGTGGCTTCTTTGGCCCTAAGACAGAAGTATACTAAATTGAGATTAAAACAGGAAATCTGAGAAACAAACGGCATGCAGCAAAGCAGAGCAATTTAAATTTAGCATATTTTACCTGTTCTTTTAAATCTTGTGCCATACTGAAAATCTCACAATTTTGTTTCAGGGATACTTTGAAGACATGGCTAATACAGACCTGTTTTTTAAAAGAATTATATATTTTTATTAGAGTTTTCCATTTTTACAAACTATACAAGACACCACAAAAAAACTGGTATGCTACAGCATGATCAATGTCCGGAGGAACTCAATGCAGTTGGCTCAGTAAACCCGGCGCTTCCACATGTACAAAAAGTAGACAGGACAAGTAATAGGGCAGGAGGGGAAACGGATAAAGCCAAGAAAACATGGCAAAGTGGTACACACCCTCACATCTAGTATAGTAGAGGTGGTACTGCAGAACCTGCAGAAAATCTTGTGGGAATAAGTCAAATACTACTGAGCCTGAGATTTTGAGAAAGGGGCCCTACGCTTTTTGGAATTAATTTGATTTGGATTTGAATATATAGGTTAGAAAATCCATTGGGATGCAATCCATATTTTATGCCAATTCTGAACAGAAGGAGGCTCATAGCTAATCCAGGAACCACGAAAATTCTTCCTGCTGCAAATGTTTGGATATTGTGCAGCCTTTTCTCATTGGCGTCAATTATGTTTTTGACTGGGAGCCCCAGAGCCAAGAACAAACAATCAAACTCTTAAGGCCATATGAAATATTGACTCTAATTCTTTAAGTATGCCCAGCCATTGGGCGGCACATAGCACAGTGGTTAGCACTGCAGCCTACGGCGCTGAGGATCCGTGTTCAAATCCCAGCCCTGGTCACTGTCTGTATGGAGTTTGCACATTCTTCCCGCGTCTGCATGGGTCTCACCTCCACAATTGTAAATGTGCAGATTAGGTGGATTGGCCACGCTAAATTGCCCCTTAATTGGAAACAAATTAATTGGTTACTCTTTTAAAAAAATGTAAATAAAAAAAAAATGTTTTATATGCCCAACCAGTAGGATTTAATTTGACACGGGACCAGACACGATGTGTATAGCCTCCTCTCACTATTTTGCATTTTGGCACAGTGAAGATATAGTGGGGTCTATCCTGTGTCTTAAGCTTGATGTAACATCCAGAAGGTGCATTATTTTATGTTGGGTCTCCTTCGTTCTATTACAGAGATTCTATTGGCATTTTCCTAGATAGTGCCCCAGGTCTCCTCGTCAATGTTCACTGCAAGATCTTTTTCCCAAGACCACAGAGTCTCTAGCACATTCACACTGGATCTAGAACATCATGTGTCATGAAACTTGCTAATTAATTGCTTTGATTCCATAGATAATAGGATTCGTTCCACTGGGGAGAAACAAGCATTATATTGCAGAGATGTCTTGTTAAGAATAAAATTTCTAAGTTGTAGATATCTGAAAAAGGAGTTTTGCTCAAAAGATAACAAAGAAGTACCCCTAAATATGTCCACTAGCCTAATAAATCCCATAGCCTTCCAAATATCAAAACCATGTTGTGGAAGACCTGGTGGGAAATCTGGGTTGCTTTGAATTTGAGAATAAAGGTGCCTGATACAGCAGCCTAACCAAGTCGATGAAGCCCCATCCAAACCCAAACCGCCCCAGCACCTCCCACAGATAGGTCCATTCCACCCGATTTAAAGGCCTTCACTGCGTCCATTGCAACCACTACCTCTACATCCCTACCCTCTGGGGGCATCATGATCACATTCAACAGTCTTCTAATGTTGGCCGCCAACTGCCTGCCCTTAACAAATCCTATCTGGTCCTCCCCAATCACATCCAGAATACAGTCTTCGATCCTAGAGGACAAGATTTTGGCCAACAGTTTGGCGCCAACATTTAATAAGGAGATCGGTCTGCAGGACCCGCATAGCTAACCGGTAGCATTGTGGTTAGCACAATTGCTTCACAGCTCCAGGGTCCCAAGTTCGATTCCCGGCTTGGATCACTGTCTGTGTGGAGTCTGCACGTTTTCCCCGTGTGTGTGCGTGGGTTTCCTCCGGATGCTCCGGTTTCCTCCCACAGCTCAAAGATGTGCAGGCTAGGTGGACTGGCCATGCTAAATTGCCTTTAGTGTCCAAAATTGCCCTTAGTGTTGAGTGGGGTACTGGGTTATGGGGATAGGTTGGAGGTGTGGGCTTGGGTAGGGTGCTCTTTCCAAGAGCTGTGCAGACTCGATGGGCCGAATGGCCTCCTTCTGCACTGTACATTTTATGATCTATGAATGCAGCTGATAAGCTCCAGGTCCTTCTCCCACTTCAAGATCAGTGAGACTGTGGCCTGTGACATCGTCGGGGGAAGCACCCCTCGTTCCCGTGCCTCATTAAATATCCCCATCAGCAGTGACCCTAGCATCCCAGAGAGCTTTTTAAAAAAGACTCCACTAGGTACCTGTCCGGTCCCGGGGCTTTACTCGACTACATACCCTTCAGCCCTTCTGCTATTTCTTCAATCCCAATTGGTGCCCCCAGCCCTTCTAACAGCCCTTCCTCCACCTTCGGGAACCTCAACCCACCCCCCCGAGAATTATCCTTTTTGGCCCAGCTGGGGGTTCCGACTCATATAGCCTGCTATAAAACTCCTCCAACGCCCTGTTAACCCCTGCTGAATCTTCAACCAATTTCCCATCTCTGTCCTTCACTTACCCAATCTCCCTGGCTGCCTGCCTTTTTCTGAGCTGCTGCGCAAGCATTCTGCTGGCCTTCTCTCCATAGTCATATATCGCCACCCCTCGCCTTCCTCAGCTGCTCCACCGCCTTCCCTGTGGTTAGCAAGCCAAACTCCGACTGTAGCCTCCATTGTTCCCTTAAATGCCCTGCCTCTGGGGTCTCCGCATATCTCCTGTCGACCTGAAGTATTTCCCCTATCAGTCGATCCGTCTCTGCTCTACCTTCTCCCTGTGGGCCCATATCAAAATCAGCTCCCCTCTGACCACCGCCTTCAGCGCCTCCCAGACCATTGCTGCCGAGACTGCAGTATTAACTTCCAGAAATTTCTGGATGCATTTCCTCACCCACCCACCCACCTCCTCATCCGCTAACAGTCCGACATCCAATCTCCAATGCGGGCGCTGGCCACACTCCTTGATCACCTGTACGCCTGCCCAGTGCGGGCCATGATCCAATTTCATCCTTATAAAGTCCACATCATCCCAGTTTGGCACATACACATGCCGCGCCATGCGTACCAGCAGGCCCGCCCCCAGACAGCCTCCATCCCTGACCTTCCACTTGCCCCCTAGCAACAGTCCCTCCCCCGTCAGCAGAGCAATTCCCCCCCATAAAAGCAGCATAAAAATAGGCCCCTTCAAAAGCATAACATCTGCTCACCCCCCACTGCACTTCTGTGAGCCAGCTAGCTTGGTAGCCCCCGCCCATGGCGCCAAACATTTCCCCACCTATTGTTTCTCCGCCCCTCCCCCACTCGGACACACATATTCCAGAGAAAACATTCCCAGCCCAGTAGTTAATCAAAAGAGAAAAAGCAGAGAAAAACCCCACATCGAAAATTTACACCTCCATCCCCCACCAGTACAAATGCAAACTTTAACTTACAAAACTACACGGCAGTTCCAGCATCGATACAGAAGGCATTACAAATATAGTGCAAAAATATTTTTAACGTTAAATCTACAGCAAAGTTCAAACACCTTAGTCCCCTGCCAGCCTTTTCCTTCTGGCAAAGTCCATCGCTTCCTCGGGTGACTCAAAATAGAAGTGTTGCTCCTTATAGGTGATCCAAAGACGGGCCGGATGTAGCAGTCCAAACTTCACCTTCTTCTTGAAAAAGATCGACTTTACTTGGTTGAATCCCGCTCTTCTCCTAGCTACGTCCGCGCTCAGGTTTTGGTAGATTTGCAGGATGCTGTTCTCCCACTTACAGCTCCGTGTCTGCCTGGCCCACCGTAGAATACGCTCCTTATCCGGGTATCTGTGCAATCTCACCACCATTGCCCTCCGGGGGGGGGGGGGGGGGGGGGGGTCACCTACACGCGGCTTCTGCTGGTCCCTCAGCATCTCCACCTCCATTGCTGTTTGGTGTTCCTCATGCTCAGTCAGTGCCTTCTCCACTTTCTCGATTGGCCGATCTTGAGCATCCAATCTCTGTCTATTCCCTAATCGGGTCCAAGCATTCCTATTTCTGCTTGGCGAAGCGCTCTTGGATAAACTTCATCAACTGCTCCGTCGACCGCTGGGTCGTCGAGCCAGGACTCCGGTCGTCCGCCATGCTTTTTCCGGCTGCAGCTTCAACCCAGGCCTTCTCTCTTCGCCTATTTCTTCCTTTGCGACCACTCCTGGTCCGCCTATCCATGCACTGGTGTGGGACTCCTCCTTATAGTCACGTCCACTATCAATTTTCCAAGTAAAATTCGAGAGAAAATCGGGGAAAAGGTCCAACGGTCCGACCCGAGTGGGAGCTACCAAATGTGCGACCTACTCCTTCATGGCCGCCACCGGAAGTCGCAATGCCAGTGTTTTAGACAACACTTTCAAGTCTACATTCCTAGATCATAGAATTTACAGTGCAGAAGGAGGCCATTTGGTCTATCGGGTCTGCACTGGCCCTTGGAAAAGAGCACCCCACTTAAGGCCACACCTCCACCCTATCCCAGCAGCACCACCTAAACTTTTTGGACACTAAGGACAATTTATCATGGCCAATCCACCTAACCGCATATCTTTGGACTGTGGGAGGAAACCAGAGCACCCGGAGGAAACCCATGCAGACACACGGAGAGCATGCAGACTCCGCACAGGCATTGACCAAAGCCGGGAATCAAACCTAGGACCCTGGAGCTGTGATCAACTGTGCTAACCACTGTGCTACATTCAAGCATGAAATCGACCACGCTGCTCCGAGTTCTTGCCTTTTTTATGAATTTAGAGTACCTATTTTTTCCAATTAAGGGATAATTTAGTGTGGTCAATCCACCTCCCCTGCACATCTTTTTGGGTTGTGGGGGTAAAACCTACGCAGACACGAGGAGAATGTGCAAACTCCATACGGACAGTGACCCAGAGTCGGGATTGAACCTGGGACCTCGGCGCCATGAGGGAGCAGTGCTAACCACTGCGCCACCATGCTGTCAAACCTGCCATTAAAATTAAGGAGATATTCGCTTCTCGAAGCCACTAGCTAGCGTACTTGCTTTGAATAAATGATTGTACATCAGAGGATCTATTAGCAAGTCTTTAAATTCCTTATAATATTCACTCCCAAAACCATCTGACCCGGAATTTTGGCAGACTGAAGATACCTCGAGGCAATTACCACCTACCCTTAGTACTACCTTACCACCCTTAGTAATCGGACCATTTAGGTTGACATTTGAAGTACCCCGTCTCACCTGATATATATAAATAGAAGCTTTCAAATTTCCTCTTAATATCCTCCGTCTTAATCATCCTATTGCTATTGGAATCTAGCACAGAGGAATTAGCCCTAGTGTCCAACTTCTTCGTAAGGAAAGCCAAATACCTACTCGGTTTGTTTCCAGATTCATATAGGTTTTATTTAGCAAATTCTATTCTCCTCTTAGCGCGTTGAGTCAGCAAAGAGTCCATGGATGTTTGGACTGCATTAACTTCTTTCAACAATGAATGGCTAGGATTCCTACCATACTCCCTCTCCGATTCGGCCAATTTTACTTCAAGCTGGCGCTGTTGTACCAGCATTTTATGCTTTTTGCTGGCCAAATGTAAATGACTAAGCCCTTTGCAATGGCTTTACAGGTTTCCCACAGGATTGAAGGGCTTACATCAGAGAGAAATGACTGAATAGAAGAAATCAAATTTGGTCTTAAAGTACGACATAAAGTTATGAGATGTATTAAATATCCAAGATCAAGACTGGGGCATGATCTGAGACGATCTATAGAGCAGGCGACCAATTAATGTAACATTGTTTTGGGCATGAAAAGATAAATTAATTCTAGTAGTACATTGTTGGGAGTGGAGAAGAAGGTGAATTCTTCATCTTTCGGATGCATTGTTCTCCAATCATCCAAGTACCCCATAATCCTCACATACAGCTGTAAATGCCTTTCCCTGTTGATTGGGAGTATTTCTAGTTATTGGAAGTTTGTCCATGAAAGGATTAAGATATCAGTTGACATCCCCACCTATGAAGAAATTTGCTGATGTTAATTTGGCAAAATCCTAAAGACTTTCACAACAAAATCAAGAGTATAGTTTAGAGGGCTCTAGACATTCATTATCGAAATACTTTCCCGATGAAGCATCCCCTTAACAATTAAATAACCCCCCACCGTGTCTTTCACAAAGTTCGCCCGTCTAAAAGGTACATTCTTATGAACTAAAATCCCCCCACCCCGGGACTACAAATTAGGCAAAAATCACCTGCCCCACTCTATCCCACTTCAATCTCTGGTGCTTCTTGTCATCTAAATGAGTTTTCTGCAACAAAACAAAACCCATGTGTCTCTGATGTATTGCGACTGAGAAATCCTGAAAAAACAACTTTGCTCCCTCATAGAGCAAGGCCCCATTACATGTAGTTGCCTCTAACACTCATTGGCAACCCTTGAAGTTATGAAAATGGGTAATTGCAGGCTTGTCCCTCAACCTGAGTCAAGATATGATGTGCCCTTTCTAATTTAATGTGCGCAGATTTTGTTTCTAAATTAGGAAGGTGAGCTCTCCAAGAATTTAACTTGGAGTTTACCCTCAACCCCTTCTAGCAAACTGACAATCCGGGCATTCTTCCTTCGGCCTCAGTTTTCCAGATCATCACAGAATTCTGACACACCACGCAACTGCTTTACCAAGGAATGTAAGCGGGCCTCAGCTGAGAAAGTTGCATTTTTGACAGTGCAAATCTTCCTGTTTCATCAAGTCTTTTACCAGTATTCTACAGTTCTATAGTATGAGCACTGGTATTTTGTGCTTACAGACCAAGTTTCTAGTCAATGACCCTAATAATATTAGCAGTCATCAGTTGTAATGCCTTTGAGAGTGCTGGATCAAGAGCCTGTTCGCTCACTAAGTTGCCTTGTTGAGGAGTTGGCTCTACCCCATTCACTTCTTACTTGTGGAGTACGGTTGCTGGATATGAAGGCAGGCTGCATCCAGGGAAATATTAAAGATACGGACTAGCTGGGGATGTGGTGTCAGAGCCAGGGAAGATAAATGAGGCATTTACAGAGTACTACCAGGGATTTTATGATGCAGACCTGGGAGGAGAGGAGGGGGACATGGGGCAGTTTCTGGACAAGCTGGAATTTCCCCAGGTGGAGGAAGCAAAGAGACAGGCGTGTGAGGAGCCCCTGGGCTGAGGGAGATGCGGGATAGTATCGGGGTATGAAGTCCGGGAAGGCCCCTGGGCCAGATGGGTACGCAGCGGAATTTTATACGGAATTTGCGACGGGCCTGGCACCACCTGTTGGGGGCGTTTAATGAAGCCCTGGAGAAGGGGGAGTTGCCGCAGACGATGACGCAAGCAGTAATCACACTAATCCTGAAAAGGGGGAAGGACCCTGTGGAATGTGGGTCGTGTAGGCCCCTATCACTATTGAACATGGATGTGAAAGTATTGGCTAAGTTGTTGGCGGGGAGGATGGAGGAGTCTGTCCCCGGGGTGGTGGCAGAAGATCAAACAGGCTTCATGAAGGGCAGCCAGCTCGCAGGTAATGTAAGACAGCTGTTGAATGTGGTGATGAATCCGTCAAGAGCGCTGGTACCGGAGGTGGTGGTATCCATGGATGCGGAGAAGGCATTTGATATGGTGGAGTGGCGGTACTTGTTCGAGGTTTGGGTTTTGGCCACAATTTGTGGCATGGATATGGTTGCTGTGTGTGGCACCAAGGGTGAGGATCAATGATATGAGCTCACGAAGCTTTGATTTACAAAGGGGTGGGAGGCAGGGGTGCCCGCTGTCACCGCTGCTGTTTGCGCTGGCTATAGAGCCATTGGCGATGGCTCTCAGTTGGTCGGCAGATTGGCGGGGGGTTATGAGGGGACAGAGGGAGCATCGGATGCCGCTCTATGCCGATGACTTCTTGCTGTATGTTTCGGATCCGTTAAAGAGTTTGGGAAGAATTATGGGCCTGCTGGGGAGGTTTGGAGGGTTCTCGGGGTACGAGCTGAATGTAGGGAAAAGCGAGGTATTCCCAGTGAATGAGCTGGCACAGCGGGCTACTTTAGGGGAGATGCCATTTACAGTAGCGAGGGATAGGTTTAGGTATTTGGGGATTCAGGTAGCGAGGGAATGGACAGGGCTTCATAAGTGGAACTTAGCAAAGCTGGTGGAGGAGGCATGGGAGGATCTTGAGAGGTGGGATACACTGCACTTAACGCTGGCGGGGAGGGTCCAAGTGGTTAAAATGAATATTCTGCCGAGGTTCTTGTCTATCTTTCAAGCTCTCCCGATCTTGATACCAAAGGCCTTTTTTTGGAAAGCGGACACGATCATTTCTGACTTTGTATGGGCACGGAAGATGCCGAGGGTGGGGAGGACCCTGCTACAGAGGCAGAGGCACCAGGGAGAGTTGGCGTTGCCGAACTTGCTTCATTATTATTGGGTGGCGAATGTGGACAAGGTGCAGCGGTGGTGGGAAGGAGAAGGGGTAGAGTGGGTTAGGGTGGAGGAGGAATCTTGTAAGGGGTCTAGTTGAGGACTATGGTGTCAGCTGCGTTGCCAATGGCTCCGAGTCGGTATTCAAGGAGCCCAGTGGTGCAGTCCACAGTGAAGATATGGAATCAGTTGAGGAGGCATTTTAGGGTGGAAGGGATGTCGGTGCTAACGACGCTGTGCGAGAATCATGGGTTTCAGCCGGGGGAAGTGGATAGTGCATACAGGAGGTGAAGGGAGGTGGGGCTGGTCAAGGTGAGGGATCTGTATTTGGAGGAAGGTTTTGCCAGTCTGGAGGAGCTAAGGGAGAGGTTTAGAGCTGCCGAGGGTGAGAGATTTCAGGCATCTGCAGGAATTGGGGATATTTACAAGTGGCTGGGGGAGCAGGGAGGCGAGCAGGTGGCGAAGATCAAAGAGAAATAGGAAGCGGAGTTGGGAGGGGAGATCAATTGGGGAGTATGGAATGAGGCACTGTGTAGGGTAAACGGGACTTCCTCTTCTGCAAGGGTGAGCTTGATACAGTTTCTTTGGTGCACAGGGTGCATATGACTTGGGCATGAATGAGTGAGTTCTTTCAGGGGGTAGCAGATGAGTGTGAGAGGTCTGGGCGGTGGCCAGCGAATCACGCGCAGATGTTTTGGGGTTGCGAAAGATTGGGAAGATTCTGGACAGGTTGTGTTCACGGCCTTAGCCAGGATAGAGGAGGAGGAAGTTGACTCGGTCCCTTTGGTGGCGATCTTTGGGGTTTCAGAGAAGCTCATGGAGAGGAGAAAGGCCGATGTCTTGGCCTTCGCCTCTCTGATTGCACGGCGGCGAATTCTGCTGGAGTGGCGGTCGACATCACCACGGGGGTTAGCGGCTTGGTTGGGTTACCTATACGACTCCTTGCGATTAGAGAAGATAAAGTATGAGTTACGGGGTTCTTCAGGGGGGTTTGAGGAAAGATGGGGATGCTTGTGACCGTGTTTGAGGGGCTGTTCATAGCGGGGGGGAGTTTTCCAGGGACATAATATGGAGTTCTCACTCCAGAATCAGTTACGCATGAGTTGTGTGAATGCGATAAATGAAAGGAAAGATCAACAAAATGCAGTTATATGGGCATAAACCTTCAGTCAAACACATATTTGTATTTAAACCAATTAACCATGACTGCTTTCTGTTGTAAATCCAGTCTACCCAGTCTACTACCTTATTCCTTTCAGTATTCTGACTGACATTTACTGCAGTCCCCCACCATCGGTAGTCTTCAGTCACCATTTCTGCTTCCTGAACTTTCAGTGTAGATTGACAGTGAAGGTTTTGCTTTGTATATTTTATGGGCTGGATTCTCCGCCCCACCACACCACTTTTCAGCCTCCACCCGCCGGCGGGATTCTCCGTTACCCCGGCCAGTCAATGGGGTTTCCCATTGTGGGGCAGCTCCACGCAGTCAGGAAACCCCCGGGTGCCGGCAAAACGGCGAATCCCGCCGGCAGAGAATCCCGCCTTATATTCTTCCCCAGTTATGGTTTAACAGATTATCTGGCAATTCTACATGTAAAATGCTGCTAGTTCATCTACTCCCAGACACCTGCAGATAACCAACTTCTACGAATAGTGATAGTGGTCTGTAGTAGGCGACTGTTGGTTCCACACTTTTGATTATGGTGCTTTCCCACAACTACATGGCTGATAATACTTGTGTAGGTTATCACATTGGAGGAGGAGGAAGAAAGAGGCCGAGTGTGAACTTACATCCAGACACGCTTGATAGTATTGTTTCATACCTGATAACAAGAAGTCTTACAACACCAGGTTAAAGTCCAACAGGTTTGTTTCGAATCACTAGCTTTTGGAGCACAACTCCTTACTCACCTGAGGAAGGAACAGTGCTCCGAAAGCTAGTGATTCGAAACAAACCTGTTGGACTTTAACCTGGTGTTGTAAGACTTCTTACTGTGCTCATCCCAGTCCAACGCCGGCATCTCCACATCCTAATAACAAGTCAGTTCATACATTACAGACCTGGTAAAGCAATTAATTAGCTGTTTGTCGCAATAAATATAATGAACACTAAAATTGAAAAACAAGCTTTCTAAGTATTTATTGCTGTTAACTGGCTAAATTAAAAACTGTTATTGTATCCTTTCAGGGCCTTGTTGACACACGTGATAAGAAGAAAGAGTAAGGTTTTTCCTTGTGCCTTATGGATATCATCTGCAGCAACAGAACATTTGTTTTCTTAACAGCATTTTGAAGCTAAAAGTGAAGTGAGTCACTGTTCATAAGAAATTAAGTTGATAGCTGTTTTCAAATACATGAAATTTCAGTTTGTCATGTTTCAATCAATTTACATGTCATATGAGAATCTAAATGACAAGTAGATTGGAACATGGCTCTTTCTGCTTTGATATCTGCCAAGAAACTCAATCGATGAACCGCAAATGAGTGTGCATTCACATGGCTGATTTCCATGTAGCACTTTGTACAGCTTTTGTCCCAAGTTTTGAGCTTCCTCATCAGCTATTTGGCATGCAAATCTTCTTTAATAATGCTCTATAATCTGCTCAATCCAACTCTTCATGTAAGAGGTTTTGATCAACAAAGTGCACCTGCCAGTATGCTGATTCTCTCCACACTGTTTGGATCCACATCTTGCTTTGAAACTTGACTGTCATTAAAGAAAGATACGGGTACTTTTTGCCCCTTCACACAGTGGTTCCATGGAACTATATCAAAGCAATATTCAGCATCCACTAGAACCCCTGAGTACCACTGTGAATCACTTAGTTGGGATACACGTATCTTCCATTTTCCAATCAATACCTTGCAAATGCTACCGGAATAGTGCAAAGTATTAATTCTCCACAAATATCTTAACATATCCTTGTCCGTGTTTTGTCGAATATCTTTAAGAACATTGTTATGTAAAGCAATAGGGCAAACGGTAATGTGCCATAAATCTTTTTCAGAAATTCCATTTACAAGTAAATTTTCAGTATCCCCCCAGAATAGAAAGAGGTCTTTGGCTGATGATGGAAATTGTCAGATAAATGAGGTCCAATACAGATTGCATGTATGGTACCTGAAAACTCCGAGCATACATGAAGACATGTACAATAAGAGTAGTTTAAAGTGAAAACAATTTTTTTTGGACTGAGTAGTTGTTTAATGTTAGTCAGGATGACATGGTTGTTTAATGATCTGTGTGATGAAACAGCTTCCTGCGCTCGACTTTAACCTGAGAATTCTGGTAGATAATCCAGATATGGACATGGAATTACAGATAAAACAAGCACAACTGTATAGTGGAAATTGTTTTGGAGTTCAGTCTTTTGCAATGTTAGTGATTTATAATAATGTGATAATTGTTTTACTTTTTCCGTTATCTATGTATTGGACTTTAAAATATTTACAAATCACATCAATTAATTTCACTTTCATCGGACTTGTTCTAAGAATTCAAAACTTCTCTGGAATTTTTATTTAGTACATTCATTTTGGGCTCCCTGCTGACTGTAAATGCAAGCTAAATGAAGAGACTGCACTGAAAAGTTCTTTACCACCTCATAGTTATTCTGATTCTATTCTCTTTCTTTTGCTTCCTTAAATTGATGTCCCCGCATTTTCCAATCACAGACTACAACATAATGGGTGAAAAGAAACTACTGCTTTTTTTGAAATGTAAAACTATTAAAATTTGAAGTATTTTCATGATCACTGAGGTATACAAATATCCAGTAATAGTGTCTGCATGTAAATCTACTTTTTTTTTTACAAACTTCAATGTTTTGGTCAAGGATCTTATGCTTGTACAATAAAAGTTTAAAATCAAACTTTTAATGGTGTCTTATTGTGAACAATTGCAAGGTTCATGAGTGCTGGTGAGTGTTACGCACATTTTTCACTTTCGTCATTCTCTGTCTTTCCCCTCCCTCCTTCCTATTTTTATTATTTGTACCTCAGGATAATTTCACTGGTGTGAACCCATGCTTACAACAGTCACTAGGAATTGGGGTGATGGAAGTTTCAACTAAGATTTCTACCTTCTCATACATGAGGTGGATGAACAAACTCAAACAACATATTCATGAGAAAGGAGGAAACATTGGAAGGAATAAACAGTGTGAATGATTGATTGGGTAAAAATACGCAGAACTCCTGCATCTGTTGCGACGTTTCTCCGCATTTTTAGATCTACAAAATGCTGCATCTCGCATTATTTTAATTCCTTTCTGGAATATATGTTCACTGTCACCATAAGTTCCTACTAGTATTGCCCTGTGCCCCCACCCATGTTTTGTATGAGCCACAAACCTATGGCTGTGATGGCAAGCTTAGACAACTTTTTAACGACTGGTAATGCTGTCTTTACCTAGACAATCATAAGGAAATGTTTGTCCTTATAAGAGTAGAGGGGATATGTAGGCTTACAAAGTAGAAAGATATGCAGCATTACACGGCAACTTTTAGGCAGCTTTTAAGGTCATGAATCCCAGAGTAACAGGAAGGTACAGTGTACAAACATTTTTTTAAAAGCAACAAATATAGAGTCAGAAAGAGGAAAATGGTAATAAGGCAAAAAAAAAATTAGATAAATTTGGAGTACCCAATTATTTTTTTCCAATTAAGGGCCAATTTAGCGTGTTCAATCCACCTACCCTGCACATCTTTGGGTTGTGGGGACGAAACCCATGCAAACACAGGGAGAATGTGCAAACTCCACACGGACAGTGACCCAGAGCCGGGCTCGAACCTGGGACCTCAGCGACGTGAGACTGCAGTGCTACCACTGCGCCATCGTGCCCGTAATAAGGCAAAATTAATGTGTTTTTGCTTAAATGCACATGGTGAGGGTAGCACGGCGCAGAGATAGAATTGCTGCCTCATGGCACCAAGATCCCAGGTTCGATCCTGGCTCTGGGTCACCGTCCGTGTGGAGTTTGCACATTCTCCCCGTGTTTGCATGGGTTTCGCCCCCACAACCCAAAGATGTGCAGGGTAGGTAGATTGACCACGCTAAATTGGCCCTTAATTGGAAAAATTAATTGGGTACTATAAAATTTTTTTAATGCATTCAACACAAAATAAATGAATTAATAACAGAATTATAGAATTTACAGTGCAGAAGGAGGCCATTCGGCCCATCGAGTCTGCACCAGCTCTTAGAAAGAGCACCCTACCCAAGGTGGCTACAATAATAATATATTGTCACAAGTAGGTTACTGTGAAAAGCCCCTAGTCGCCACATTCCGGCGCATGTTTGGGTAAGCTGGTACAGGAGTTGAACCCGCGCTGCTGGCCTTGTTCTGCATTACAAACCAGCTGTCTAGCCCACTGAGCTAAACCTGCTCAATATGGCACAAATTAGGTTAGGGGCTTTTCACAGTAATGCCATACCTGTGACAATAAAAGATTATTATTATTATGAATGGGTATGTTCTTGTAGCCATTTGTCATGTGAGAGTACCTTTAAGAAATGTACCTTTAAGAAATGGGTGTTTATCAGTGATGTCAGTGGGTGGAGTGGGGCTGTCTGTCAGCTTTTTACTTTTGTTTTAGGCTGTTTGCTGCAGGGTGTGTTTTAGCTTCATTTTCAGAGCTGGATAGCTGCAGTCACAGCCAGAAGGGGTATTTGTCTCTCTAATCTAAAAACTAAATCGATCCTTTGGTGATTTAAAACTAATAACTGCTCTCAGTAGTGACTTTAACCTGATGTGCTTCTGTTAAAGGTTTTGGTTGAAGTCTTATGGATGTTAAAAGGAAAGCTGAAAAGGATTACTTAGTGTTGTATTCTTTGGGGGTTGTATTTGAATTAATGGTTGCTAAGATGTTCACTGTATGTTTTAAAAAGGTTAACTTCAGTTCATAGAATAAACATGTTTTGCTTTAAAAAATACTTTTCCATTTCTGCTGTACCACACCTATAGAGTGGGCAGTGTGCTCCTACACATCTGTGAATAGTTGTGGGTCAGGTGAACTCCATGATACACTTTGGGGTTCTCTAAACCCCTTCCCATAACACATTTCAGAAATGCAGTTACACGGAGATCAAAACTGGGGACTAAATATTCAGGGGTATGTTCATAACAGGCAGGAAGGAAATGGTGGTTGGGTAGCTTTGTTGGTATGAGATGGAATAAGTACAATAGCAGTAAATGATCTTGGATCGGAAGGTGTAAAATCCATATGGGCGGGAGGTAAGAAATAACAAGAGGAAGAAGACACTGCCCCCAAACAGTGGCTATACTGTAGGATGGAGAATAAATCAGAAGTTAATTAAGGCATGTAAAAGAGGCAGTACTATAATCATGGGAGACTTTAATCTTCATGTCGATTGGGAAAATCAAATTGGCACAGGTAGCAAAGAGGAAGAATTCATAGTGTATTTGGGACAGTTTCCGAGAACAATATGTTGTGGATTTGGTGATGTGGCAGGTTTAATAAACAATCTCATAGTAAAAGATCCCTTCAGAAGCAATGACCATAACATGGTAAAATTTAGCATTCAATTTGAGAGTGAGAAACTTAGAGCAGAAGCAACTGTTAACTGTGCTGTAACAGTAAGAAGTCTTACAACACCAGGTTAAAGTCCAACAGGTTTGCTTCGAATCATCAGCTTTCAGAGCACAGCTCCTTCCTCAGGTGAATGAAGAGGTGGGTTCCAGAAACATATGTATAGACAAAGTCAATGATGCAAGACTTTGCAGGCAATTAAGTCTTTACAAGTCCAGACGGAGCAACTAGAGAGGGATAATCACAGGTTAAAGAGGTGTGAATTGTCTCAAGCCAGGACAGTTGGTATGATTTCGCAAGCCCAGGCCAGATGGTGGGGGTGAATGTAATGTGACATGAATCCAAGGTCCCGGTTGAGGCCATACTCATGTGTGTGGAACTTCGCTATAAGTTTCTGCTCGGCGATTCTGCGTTGTCGCGCGTCCTGAAGGCCGCCTTGGAGAACGCTTACCCGAAGATCAGAGGCTGAATGTTCCCCGACTGGAAGGGAACATTCCTGCCAGGCGATTGTCGCGCGATGTCCATTCATCTGTTGTCGCAGCATCTGCATGGTGTCACCAATGTACCACACAACGGGACATCCTTTCCTGCAGTGTATGAGGTAGACGATGTTGGCCAAGTTGCACGAGTATGTACCGCGCACCTGGTGGGTGGTGTTCTCACATGTAATGGTGGTACCCATGTTGATGATCTGGCACGTCTTGCAGAGATTGCCATGCAGGGTTATGTGGTGTCGTGGTCACTGTTCTGAAGGCTGGGTAGTTTGCTGCAAACAATGGTCTGCTTGAGGTTCCGCGGTTGAAGGCAAGTAGTGGGGGTGACCCTGGGAAGATCATATGATCGTATGCAAAGGGCTTGTCCATAGGAGGTGGCTTCTTTCATGTGTTTAGGGTGGAAGCTGGAGAAGTGGAGCATTGTGAGGTTATCCGTGGGCTTGCGATAAAGCAAAGTGCTGAGGTGACCGTCCTTGATGGAGATGAGTGTGTCCAAGAATGCAACCGATTCTGGAGAGTAATTCATGGTGAGTCTGATGGTGGGCTGGAACGTATTGATGTTATCGTGTAGTCGTTTCAGTTATTCTTCGCCGTGTGTCCAAAGGAAAAAAATGTAATTGATGTATCTGGTGTATAACGTTGGTTGAAGGTCCTGTGCGGTGAGGAGGTATTATTCAAATTTGTGCATGAAGATGTTGGCTATTGAGGTGTGAATTTGGTCCTCATGGCTGTTCCATGTGTCTGGATGAAGAACTTGTTGTTGAAGGTGAAGATGTTGTGACCCAGAATGAAGCGGATGAGTTGCAGAATTGCGTCTGGAAATTGGCAATTGTCGGTATTGAGTACTGAGGCTGTTGCAGCAATGGCGTCGTAATCGGTATTGAGGTGCGAATTTGGTCCCCATGGCTGTCCCATGTGTCTGGATGAAGAAGATGTTGTCGAAGGTGAAGACATGATCCAGAATGAAGCGGATGAGTTGCAGAATTACGTCTGGAGATTGGCAGTTGTCGGTATTGAGTACTGAGGCTGTTGCAGCAAAGCCGTAGTCATAGGTATCATGGGCGTTCTCCAAGGCGGCCTTCAGGATGCACGACAACGCAGAATTGCCGAGCAGAAACTTGTAGCCAAGATCCGCACACATGAGTACGGCCTCAACCGGGACCTTGGATTTATGTCTCATTGCATTCACCCTGCGAAATCCTACCAACTGTCCTGGCTTGAGACAGTTCACACCTCTTTGATTAACCTGTGATTATCCCTCTCTCCAGTTGCTCCATCTGAACCTGTAAAGACTTAATTACCTGCAAAGACCCGCATTCAATGTATCGTCTTGCATCATTGACTTTATATATTTTGGAACCCACCTCAGAGCTGTGCTCCGAAAGCTAGTGCTTCAAAACAAACCTGTTGGAGTTTAACCTGGTGTTGTAAGACTTCTTAGTGTGCTCACCTCAGTCCAACGCCGCCATCTCCACATCACACTTAAATAAGGGTAATTTATAAAAGAATGAGGGCAGAGTTGGCTGAGTGGACTGGGAAAGGAGTTTATCAGAAAAGACAGTTGATCAGCAATGACAGACGTTTTATGAAAATAGTTAATGACTCACAACAAAGCTACATACCAGTGAGAAAGAAGAAAGCTGGGAAGGGGATGAATTAACCAAGGAAGTGAAGGATGGTATTAAACTGACAGAAAGAAAACATACATGGCGGGATTCTCTGTTCCCGCAGCCGGCCAATGGGGTTTCCCATTGTGACCACGTCACGCTGTCGGGAAACCCCCGAGCGTGGGTGCGCTGGGACCAGAGGATCCCACCAACGGAAAATTCAGTTGACAATATGGCAAAGATTAGTGGTCAGCCAGAGGATTGGGAAGTTTTAAAAACCAACAAAAGATGACCAATAAAAATAAAGAGAGAAAAGATTTGAGGGTAAACTCGCAAGTAATATAAAAACGGACAGCAAGAGTTTCTTTAAAAAAATAAAAAGGGAAAGAGGCCAAAGTGAATATAGGTCCCTTAGAGAATGAGACTGAGGAAATAATGGGGAACCAGGAAATGGCAGAGGAGTTAAACTGCCTCAGTCTTCATGGTGGAAGACACTAGAACATGGAACATACAGTGCAGAAGGAGGCCATTCAGCCCATTGAGTCTGCACCGACCCACTTAATCCCTCACTTCCACCCTAACCGAATAATCCTTCCTAACCTTTTTGGTCACTAAGGACAATTTATCATGGCCAATCCACCTAACCTCCACGTCTTTGGACTGTGGGAGGAAACCGGAGCATCGGGAGGAAACACACGCAGACAAGTGGAGAACATGCAGACTCCGCACAGACAGTGACCCAATGGGGAATAGAACCTGGGACCCTGGCGCAGTGAAGCCACGGTGCTATCCACTTGTGCTACTGTGCTGCCCGGAATAACATTCCAAAAATAAATAATCAAGGAGGAAGGAAGTAAATACAATAGCAATTAATTGGGGGAGAGTAGTAGGGAAACTAACAGGGCTAAAGGCCGTTAAGTTCCCTGGACCTGATGGGTTGCATCCCAGAATAGGAAAGAACTACAGAGAATAATAATGATAATCTTTTTAGTGTCACTTACATTAACACTGCAAAGACGTTACTGTGGAAATCCCCTAGTCGCCACACTGGGAGAATTCAGAATGTCCAATTCACCTAACAAGCACGTCTTTCGGGACTTGTGGGAGGAAACCGGAGCACCCGGAGGAAACCCTTGCAGACACGGGGAGAACGTGCAGACTCCGCACAGACAATTACCCAAGCCGGGAATTGAACCCGGGTCCCTACAGCTGTAAAGCCAAAATGTTAACCACTGTGCTGCCGTGACACCCACAAAGTGGATGCACTGGTAATAATCTTCCTAACATCCTTAAATTCTGGGAGATGTATAGATGCTGCCACACCTGCTGAGACTTTCCAACATTTTCTCTTTGGGTTTCAGATTCCAGCATCCGCGGTAATTTGCTTTTATCCAGCTCAACTTCTGGCATTGGGAAAATGTTGGATCCATTGTAAAGGATATAATAGCAGAGCATTTAGAAATGCATAACATAATCAAGCAGAGTCAGCATGGCTTCATGAAGGGGAAATCCATGCCTGACCAATTTATTAGAATTCTTTGAGGTGGTAACAAGCAGGGGAGATGAAAGGTGAACCAGCAGATGTAATATACATGGATTTCCAAAAAGCACTTGATAACATTCCACACAAACTTCGAAATAAAATAGGAGCCCATGGTGTTAGTATATTAGCATGGTTAGTGGATTGACTAACTCATAGAAGACAAAATTGGGTTTAGAGGTGCATTTTTAGGATGGCAACCTGTAACTAGTGTAGTGCGATGGGGATCTGTACTGGGGCCACAATTATTCACAATATAAATGACTTGGACGAGAGAAATGAATGCACTGGTGCCAGGTTTGTGGATGACAGAAAAATAAGTGGGAAGGCAAGTCGTGAGGATAACAGTTTACAGAGGGATATAGACAGGTTAGGTGAGTCAGAAAAAACTTGGCAGATGGAATATAATGGAGGAAAATGTGAAGTAATGCATGTTGGTAGGAAGAATAAAGGAGCTGAATATTATTTAAATGGAGAAATTTGGGATTTGCGTATCCTGCATAAATCAGAAAAGGCTAGCATGCAAGTTCAGCAGCTAATTGGGAAGGCAAATGGAATGTTGGCATTTATTTGAAAGGGAATGGAGTATAAAAATAAGGAATTTCTGCTAAAACTATTCAAGGCAATAGTTAGACCCTACCCCATTACTTCAGCACTCCTCACAGAATGGTTACATCATAGAAGGAGGCCATTGAGCCAGTCATGTATATGCTGGTTCTCTGAATGAGTAATTCACCTGGTACTACTCGCCTACTTAGCCTTTCACATTCTTCCTTTTCAGATAATAATCCAATTGTCTCCTGAATGGCTCAGTTGAATCTGCCTACCCCACATTCTCAGGCAGAGCATTCCAGATCCTAACCGCTCGCTATGTGGAAACGTTTTCCCTCATGTTGCCATTGCTTCTTTTGCTAATTACTTTAAATCTATACCTTCTTGTTCTCAATCCTTCCACCAATGGGAACAGTTTTTCCCTATCCTGCCCAGACCACTCATCAGTTTGAATACCACTATTAAATCTCTTAAACTTTTCTTCAATGTAAACCGTCTCAACTTCCCCAATCTATCTGCATAACTGAAGTTCCTCGTTTCTGAAACCTTTTCCATTAATCTTTTCTGCACTCTCTCCCATGCCTTCACATTTGTCTTAAAGTGCGGTGCCCAGAATTGGATGCAATACTCCCAATCAAGTCAAATAATTTTTCTGTACAAGTCCACCAGAACTTCCTTGGTTTTCTTCTTTATGCCCCTAGGATGCTGTATGCTACATTACTTGCTCTCTCAACCTGCCCTGCCACCTTCAATGATTTATTCATATGTACACCCAGGTCCCTCTGCTCTGTACCCCCTTCAGGATTGTACTCCATGATATTGTGTCTTCACACTCATCCTACCAAAATGAATCACCTCACATCTATGAATTACAGTTCATCTGCCACTTGTCTGCCCATTCCACCGTCTATATTCTTTTGAAGTTCTGTCCTCCCCATAGTTCATAATACTTTCATTTTTTGTATTGGCACATAACCGTCTGTTACACTTGTTCTTCTAGATAGTGGGGGGAATCATAAGTTTGGCAGAGTTGTCAAAGGAATCTTGGGATGTTGCTGTGGTACATCTTGTCGATGGTGCATATTGTTGTTAAAGTGTATCGTGGTGGAGGGAGTGAATGTTTAAGGTGGCAGATGGGATACCAATTAAGCAGGCTGTTTTGCACTGCTGCCTCACGGCGCCGAGCACCCAGGTTCGATTCCAGCCCCGGGTCACTGTCCGTGTGGAATTTGCACATTCTCCCAGAGTTTGTGTGAGTCTCACCCCCACAACCAAAAGATGTGCAGAGGAGGTGGCCACACTAAAATGCCCCTTTTTTGGAAAAAAATAATTGGGTACTCTAAATTTAAAAATATATATATTGTTACTCACTGCAGAATTTCTAGTCTCCCAATACTGACCCTGTGGATTCTGCCACTAGGTCAGCTATAATTTAAAATTTTCATTCTGTACACCTGCACAAACTGCCCCACCCCCAACACACAAGTATCATGTTAATTATCGCATTGGATATCTTTGTTCTCCCTCAGTCTCTACACTGAGCAACTTCTCACCCTTAGTGATTTCAATCTCCATCTGAACTCATCATGCTTTCTCTCCACTGCGTTTGCTGCACGTCTATCATCTCTTAACCTCTCCCAACATGCAAACTTGCCCATCCCATCTTCGTGGCCACCTCCTTGACCGAGCCTCTCAAATGGCTTTGCTGTCAATAACAGAGAAGACCAACTCTGATCACTTCTTTATATAAGTCTCTACCCTCACCCCCTTTCTACCTCCCAACCCTTCCTCCTTCTGTGTCCACCTTTGGAAAAATCTCTCTCCCAATTTACTTAAAATTGCACTTTAAAATTCTAAGGCCGCCCAGCCTTTGGCCTTTCATTCACCAGAGCATTTCTGTTGCTACCAGTCTACTCAACCGGAACCTCACCTCCACCTTTGATCGCCTAATCCCCATTAAAATCAGTATTCTCTGTAACTTGAGTTGTTGCCCCTATGTATGACCCTCACGTTAGCTCTCTTAAGTCCAATGGATGCAGATTTGGATGTTTATGGCAGAGAACTCAACGAGTCTCTTTGAAAAATGTAAAATTTGACAAAATATATGGCAAAACTACATTGCACAAATATATTTTCCATTCATGCAGCTTATTTGGACAGTGTGCTATTGTTTCCATGACATTGAAACTATTCATAGGTCCCAAAGTTCCCCATGTAAAAAGTTCGATGCAGCTATAATTTGGCTGCCAACTGTTGGACTGATCAAATCAGTGTCCAGATCTACAGTAAACAAGTCACAGGCCTCAGTATGTCTGCCTGCTGACTCAGCACTATTTAACTCACACGATCATTATGGATGAGGTATATCATTTGATCCATATTAATTCTTCCAACCAGAACGTTTCTAAAATTCCCCCTTTTTCCCTAGTAGCCCGGCAGAGGATCTTGCTGCAGTGGAAGGATGCGAGGCCCCCAAGTGTGGACACCTGGGTCAATGACATGGCGGGATTTATAAAGTTGGAAAGGGTCAAATTTGCCCTGAGAGGATCAGTACAAGGGTTCTATAAACGGTGGCAGCCTTTTCTGGACTTCCTGGCTCAAAGATAGGTATCTTGGTCAATAGCAGCAGCAATCCCGGGGGGGGGCAAGGGGGGGTGTTTCTTACTATAGTTTCTATCTTTTTTTCGCTACGGTTATGTAACTTAATACTGGGTTAACTTAAGTTGTTGTTAATATGTTGGGTTGTTCATTGAGGAGGGGCGAAGGTTCATGATTGTTGTCATTACTGTTATCGTTGGTATTTTAGTATGGTTTGATGTTGTTGTATAAATTAAAAAATTTTCAATAAAAATTATTTTAAAAAATTTTTTTAATTCTCCCTTTGCAGCATTCAATTATTTTATAAATTATCCTCGGGAGTTTGCCTCCACTCTGTTTTTTGGAAGAACAATTGGTTAATTAAAGGATTAAGTACATTTTGCCAGTATGAACTTCTATTCCCTTAGTGTGGTCTCACAATTTGGTTTCAAATAATTTTCTGAATTTACCTTTGTCATACCATTTATTATTTTACCTGTGCAAGATTACCTCTCAAACCACCTTTCAACACTGAAAAGCCCAAGTACATCCAGTTTTACTTCTGTCAAATCTCCAGGCCTATGAGACTAATACACATCTTATGGTTCTCTGAATATCTGAATGGTTCTCTGGTATCTCAGTGTCCAGAATTAGGAATTGTACTGTACTTAAGTGCAGTATACCAGAACACATTGTGGTCTGTCTCCAGTTGTCAATCCTTATTGTGTCCAGATCCAAATAACGAAGAACAAAATTTCCCAAGGTTTTCCAGCCATGGAACCCTTTTGATCTCCCAAGAGTACTGAGAAACATTCTGATTGTGATGGAAGAGTTCAACCACAAAAATTGATTGTTTTTGTGCAATAGGTACAAAATACAAAAACATAACTTATACAAGGCTTTATAATAAACATGTACATATAAGAAATTGTAATTAAAAAGTTCTCATTTAAAAAAGTACTTGTGTCTTGCCTATATCATTTTTAATTGGAGGAGTGATGCTGCAAAGTGGGATTCTCATATCGGACATACATACATGCACTCACCTCTCTCTCCCTCACACATGGACACACTCTCACCCTGCCCTCACACACACACTCACTCACCTCTCCCTCACAAACACACATACACACACTCAACCCTCTCACACATATTTACGCCACTCATACACTCACCTGTCTCTCATTCCGAAGCCTGCTCAAAGTTCTGCTTCGAGGCTTGCTGTAAGGTCCGCTCCGAAGTGCACTCCGATTTCTGCTCTAATCTCACTTGTGCTCTTAGGCCTTCTCTCCCCATCACTCCGCTGTCCATGCTAACCCTGATATGGAGATTTGAGGTTTGTGCAGTTCCCAGCTTGTCCAATGGAGAAGCCAGTCTCTGTTTGGACCAGAAACTCTGTGGCCTTTAAAATTTTGGAAAATATGAGCCTGGCCTGCTACGGAACCCCTGAGAGCCTCCTGCAAAACTCAGTTTGGGAAACGCAACAGAAGAAGATTAAATTCTGCCATTGATAGCTGACAAGGGAGAATGGAACTGTCATCAGAGATCGAAAAGTAAAATGTTACCTTCAGTCAAAGTATCTAATCAAAACCTCAAAAACCCAGAGTGGATACTAGCAAGTGCAAACTCTCAAATGTTTTCTTAATAGTTTATGACGCATCTAAAACAATTTCCGGTGGCGGCCATGGTGTGAATGGTCGCACATTTGGCAGCTCCCGCTCTAGGCTGTTTTTTTGGACCTGTTCCCTGTTTGTAGGGTGGATGTTTTGCGGAACAACGGTGTAGGGCTGACTGGAGGAAAGTTTGACTCCACTGAGGCTGGTGGATGGATTCTGTTGCTCTTTTGGCATCGGAGACGCCAATAATGTTGCTCTTTTTAATGAGTGGAATACTATCCAACCAATCGGCACCGATAATGTTGCCAAATTAACTAGATATGGCAGTTATTAATGACAATGTTGCTTTTCAGAGTCGCCAGGTATCAAATGATACCACCACAAGGCTTTACCGGATATCGATGAAAGACCAAACAACCAGTTAGTCAGTTCAAGTTCAAAGATAGTTTATTTACACACAAGGATTACTTTGACATGCAACATAAAACATAATACAAGTTAAAACTACACCTAACAACTACAATACTTAACTTCAGGGCAACCGGCTCTTTGCAGATGAACAAGGCCTTTGTTCGGATCTTGCGTGGCTGGGTAGAAGAAGTGGCTTCGTTTCTGCTGGGCTCATCCATCTGGTAGCGATCGTTGGTCTTGAACTTGTCTTCTGGTCGTAATGCTACACTTGGTTTTAGGCATAGGCCAGGGCCAAGAAACACATGGCTGTGTCTCTTTTTATCCCTCTGGGATTTCGCGCACTTTGGGGCGGTCCTTAGCTTTGGACCCAATAATTTGACAGGCTTCGATCACTGCCTTCGATTTTGGCCAATAAAGGGGCGGGTGCCTTAATGGCTGGGCGTGTCCTGAGCGGTCATTGACCATGGCTGTTTGGGCTTTCTGAGCAAAGGGAGTGGCGCCAGTTTGTCTGCATCTGTATCAGTTACCTGAGTACAGTCCTTTTGTTCTGGGGAAATGGGCCATTAGAATGCAAATGAGCTGGGGGTTTCGATCACGTCTAGCTATCTGGGTTGCAAATACACACACAAGCTCTGAGTGTGTCTGAGTCCTGGGTTGGCCATAATTCCCATGGTCCTTTGCAGGTGGCCATCTGAGATGGCTACAATCCACGGACTAGAAGTGGGGCGAGAAGAAGGGAGCGGTTGGAGCAAGAGAATCTTCTTGTGCCACAGATCAAGATGGCGGAGGGTAAAGGGTCTGCATTGCCTGCTCAATGGTCAACGAAGCAACTGCTGAACTTTTTTAATGAAAAGTATGGCCGACAGAGGAGGGAGGCCCAGAAGGACCTAGCCACAGTGGTGGAACCTCTGAAAGCGGGAATTGACCGTGTGGAGCAGAGACTGGAGCCCCATGGCAAGGTTATTTGGAAAGTGGAGGAGGCGGTGAGGGAACACGAGGAGTAGCTTGCCTCATTGGCAGCTGAACTTGGTATGGTGCAGGAGACTCAGAAGTGGTTAAAATAGAAGGTGGAGGACCTGGAGAACCTCTTCCGGAGCCAGAACCTAAGAATCGTGGGGATGCCTGAAGGCACTGAGGGAGCGGACGCTGGTGTGTATGTGACCAAGCTGCAGAAGTTGATGGGGGTGGGGGCCTTTGACCAGCCCTGGAAGTCGACCGAACGCACAAGGCGCTGATGTGGAAGCAGCAGGTGAATGAGCCACCGAGGGCAATGGTGGTGCGTCTTCACCGGTTCCTAGAAAAGGAGAAGATACTGAGATGAGCAAGGCAGACGGGGAGATGCACCTGGGAGGGGATCAAGCTTCGGGTGTACCAGGACCTGGGTGTTGACCTGGCAAAGAGGAGAGCCGGGTTTAATCGGGTAAAGGCTGCCCTTTTTAAAAAGGGGTGAAGTCTGGGATGTTGTACCCGTCCTGCCTCTGGGTGACTTTTAATAGCCGAGAACATTATTTTTGAACTCCAGAGGAGGCAGTGGAGTTTTTAAGAGACAATGGACTGACTGGAGAAGGAGGATGTTGAACTGTGGAGGAGGTGTGAGGAGATGGGTGCTTCTTCTGTCTGTTTTTTTCCTGTATCTTTGTTTTTGTTGGTTGTTGGAGAACCTTTCTCCTTTGAGATGTTTTGTTGTGATTGAGGGTGAGTGCATCCTTTTCGTTTCTCGTTTCATTGTTGTTTGTGAGGTGTACGAGCGGGGGGGGGGAATCAGTGGGAGATAGGAGGCTTAAGCACCTTGGGCGGGGGCTACAGTCTAGCTGGGCGGGCTACTTAACGGGAGCACAGTGAGGGGTGATCAGATGGTTAGTGTAGCAGAGGGGGATGGAGTAGTTGCTTTGTTTAAGGGAAAGGGGGGAGAGGTCTGCTGTGGTGTAGCATGGGAGTGGTGATGATGGACATCTGAAGATGGGCCTGAAGCATCACCTGGCATGGGTCGGGGGCTGGCAGGGGAGGGGGCGGGGTGCCCTCTGACCAAGTTGGTCACATGGAATGTGAGGGGGCTGAATGGGCCTGTTAAATGGTCATGTGTTTTTGCGCACCTGAGGAGCTTGAAGGCAGACGTGGCCTTTTTAGAAGAAACACACTTGAAGATCGGGGATCAGACAAGGCTAAGGAGAGGGTGGGTAGGGCAAGTCTTCCATTCGGGATTAAGCATGAAAACACAGGGGTGGCGGTGCTGGTAAATAAATGGGTGGCGTTGGAGGTGGGGAATATAGTGGCAGATTCAGGGTGAAAGTTCGTGATGGTAAGTGGGAAGCTGGAGGGGATGCCAGTGAGCCTGGTACATGTTTATTCCCCAAATTGGGATGATGTGGAGTTTATTAGGCGAGTGCTGGGGAAGATCCCAGTCCTGGACTCACACCAGCTGATTATGGGGGGGGGGGGGCTTTAACATGGTCATTGATCCAAGGATGGAACGGTCGAGCCTGAGATTGGGGAGGGTGTTGGCGGTGGCGAAGGAGCTGAAGTGATTCATGGAGCGTATGGGAGGGGTTGACCCATGTAGGTTTGAGAGGCTGAGGGCAAAGGAGCTTTCGTACTTTTCACATGTGCATAGTGTGTACTCTCGGATTGATTTTTTTGTGGTGGGTGAGACGTTATTGCCGGGGGTGGTCGACTCGGGGTACTTGGTGATCGTGGTTTCAGACCACGCGCCACATTGGATGGACTTGCAAGTGAATTGGGGGGGGGGGGGTCCCAGTGCCCGCAGTGGAGGCTGAACGTAAGGTTGTTTGCAGATGAGGAGGTATGTGAGCAGGTGAGGGTCGCCTCTTGGGGTATACAGAACTAGACGATATAGGTGAGGTCTCGGCCGCCATGCTGTGGGGGCCACTGAAGGCAGTGATGGAGAGGGGAGTTCATATCGATCCGGGCGCGTAGGGACAAGGAGGAGCGAGTAGAGATGACAAAGCTGGTGGATTAGATTCTGCAGGTGAACAGGAGGTTATTTGTTGAAGGAGAGGCAGAAGCTCCAAATGGAGTTCGGGCTGGTGTCCACGGGGAAGGGTAATTGCGGAGGGGCAGTGTATGAGTGTGGGAGGGAGGCGAATAATATGCTGGCTCACCAACTCAGGAAGCAGGAGAAGCGAGGGAGATTGGAAGGGTAAAGTACGGTAGTGGTGGGGTGGTATTAGACCCTGTGGGGGTAAACGGGTATCGGAAGAGTTTTACAGGAGGCTTTATAAATAGGAGCCTCCAGCCGGGGGGGAATGCGGCGCCCCCCCCCCCCCCCCAAGGTGGAGAAGGACCTGGGAGAGGGGTTGGGTGCGCCCATTGGACTGGTGGGTGTGAACAAGGATATGGGGGCGATGCAGGCAGGGAAAGCCCCGGACCCAGATGGTTTTCCAGTAGAATTTTTTAAAATATTTTTGAGTGACCTGGGGTCCCTGCTGGTAAAGGCACGCAATGATGCAGGGAGAAGGGGGTGTAATGTTCTCTATGTTCACGGATGCCGATGTCTTTGTGGTTGAATCAGTTAGAGAACATACGGCTTTGTTCAAGAACAGAACTATTTATTAACTAACAAAAGACCATAATGGTTTCTACGATGTGAACGATAAGTACAGTTCAATACCGTGGTTAAATACAAATAACGATGATTAACTAGTATTAATTGCTATTGACTAAGGAGCTACTCGATATGCGAGTGGACTCGACGCCTGCCTTCCACGTTCTGCTGCACACCTCGTGTGTTCCAGTGACATTCTCCTGTCATCACGCCATCTTGTGGTCGGATGCTAGGAACCTGTCTGTGTTCAGTAACGCTCTCCTGTCGTCGCGCCATCTAGTGGTTGGATGATAGAATCTCAGTCTATGCATACGGCACCTATCTTTACTTACAGTTCGGATATTAAATTATACACAAATTATATTCTACATGTCATTACAGAGGGAACTCCCCCCTCCAACGTTATCGCAGGCCTCAATATTTCTGGAGCAGTGTGGGTCCTACCGCCCGATATCACAGCTGAATGTAGATGCCAAGATGTTGGGGGTGATAGTGGAAGACCAGATGGGGTTTGTAAGGGGAAGAGATCTGTCAGCTAACATTAAGCGTCTGTTGAACGTTATAATGATGCCCTCGGAGGGATGGAATGTGGAGGTAGCGGTCGCTATGGATGCGGAGAAGGCCTTTGATCGGGTAGAATGGGAATATCTGTGGGAGGAACTGGGGCGGTTTGGGTTCGGGGAGGGGTTTGTGGACTGGGTTCAGTTGTTGTAATAGGCACCGGCAGCGTGTGTAAGGACGTACCGGGTGAGTTTGGGGTAGTTTAGGCTGTATTGTGGGACGAGGCAGGGATGCCCACTCACCCCAATGCCCTTTATTTGGCGATAGAGCCACTGGCAATGACGCTTAGAGCGTCAAGGGGTTGACAGGGGATAATGTGAGGGGTTGGAGCTTAGGGTCTCACTATATGCAGACAATTTGTTGCTCTACATATCGGACCCATTGGAAAGTATTGCAGGTATCATGGACATTCGGCCAGTTCTCTAGGTATAAGTTAAACATGGGGAAGAGTGAGGTCTTTTCAATCCAGGCAAGGGGCAGGAGAGGGGGTTTGACAAGCTGCTGTTTAAGGTAGTGGGGATAAGTTTCAGATATCTGGGCATCCAGCTGGTGCAGGGATTTTTTTTTTTTAAATGTTTTTATTCAGTTTTCATGTTTTATATTGAACAAATTACAAATTGTTAGGAGAGAAAAAGAACAAAAAAAAAACAACAAACAAACACGCAAAAATTAACATACATATTTACAGGTAAGCATCTTCGTAGTAGTAACTGCGCCCGCCCCCCCCCCCCCCCCCCCAACATGTTTATTTAGTTTGGTTTTGGGCCTTAGCTAGCCATCGAACCCCCGTACCGAACCTGTAGCCCCTCCCGCTACCTTCCCCCGACTATTCTTCCTCTTGTACATTGGCCACAAATAGGTCCCGGAACAGTTGCATGAATGGCTCCCACGTTCTGTGGAAGCCGTCGTCCGACCCTCGGATGGCAAATTTGATTTTCTCCATTTGGAGAGATTCCGAGAGGTCGGACAGCCAGTCCGCAGCTCTGGGCGGTGCTGCTGACCGCCAGCCAAACAGGATTCTACGGCGGGCGATCAGGGAGGCAAAGGCAAGGGCGTCCGCCCTCCTCCCCAGGAATAGATCTGGCTGTTCTGAAACCCCGAAGACCGCCACTATCGGGCATGGCTCCACCCTCACTCCCACCACTTTGGACATAACCTCGAAGAAGGCTGTCCAGTACCCCACGAGTCTGGGGCAAGACCAGAACATGTGGGCGTGGTTGGCCGGGCCTCTTTGGCACCGTTCACATCTGTCTTCCACCTCCGGGAAGAACCTACTCATACGGGTTCTTGTTAAGTGGGCTCTATGTACCACTTTTAGCTGCGTCAGGCTGAGCCTTGCGCACGTGGAGGTGGAGTTGACCCTATGCAGTGCTTCGCTCCAGAGTCCCCACCCTATCTCCATCCCCAGGTCGTCCTCCCATTTCCTTCTTGTTGCGTCCAGTACGGTGTCGTCCCTATCTACCAGTCGGTCATACATGTCACTACAGTTCCCTTTCTCTAGGATACTTGCGTCCAGTAGGTCTTCCAGTAGTGTCTGTCGTGGCGGTTGTGGGTACGTCCTTGTCTCCTTTCGTAGGAAGTTTTTGAGCTGCAGGTACCGTAGCTCGTTCCCCCCAGCTAGCTGAAACTTCTCTGTCAGTTCGTCCAGTGTTGCGATCCTGTCGTCCGTGTATAGGTCCCTGACTGTCAGTGTCCCCCCGTCCTGCCTCCACCTTTGAAGGTGGCGTCAGTCAGTGCTGGTGTGAACCTATGGTTGTTGCAGATGGGAGCCCTGTTCGACATTTTGGTCAGGCCAAGTTGCTGCCGCAGTTGGTTCCAGGATTGGAGGGTGGCTGTCACCACTGGGCTGCTGGAGTGTTTTTTGGGTGGGGATGGGAGTGCTGCCGTGGCGAGGGCCCGGAGGGAGGTTCCCATGCAGGAGGCCTCCTCCGCACGCACCCACTCAGCCTCTGGCTCCTGGATCCATCCCCTTACTCGCTCGGCTGTTGCTGCCCAGTGGTAGAATTGTAGATTCGGGAGGGCTAGCCCTCCCCTGGTTTTTGTTTTTTGTAAGACCTTCTTTGGGATCCTAGCATTTTTACCCCCCCATACGAACGCCATGATGAGTTTGTCCAGCGCTTTGAAAAAGGCCTTGGGGATGTAGATCGGAATGGATCTAAACAGGAAGAGGAACCTGGGCAGTACGTTCATTTTGATCGTCTGAACTCTCCCCGCGAGGGAGAGCGGGAGTGTGTTCCATCTTTGCAGGTCCTTTTTAACTTCCTCCGTCAGGCTGGTGAGGTTCCATTTGTGGATCCCTTTCCAGTCATGGGCTATTTGGATCCCCAGGTAGCGGAATTTATGTCGGGCTTGATTGAACGGCAGCCCCTTTAGTGCTGCCCCCCCCCCCCCCTTGCGGGTGTACTGGGAAGATCTCACTTTTGCTCATGTTGAGTTTGTAGCCCGAGAAGGCTCCAAACTCTTTCAGGAGCGCGATGATTCCGTCCATGCTGCTTTGTGGGTCCGAGATATAGAGGAGCAGATCATCCGCATAGAGTGAGACTCTGTGCTCTCTACCTCCCCTTCGGATCCCCCTCCAATTTTTTGCTGCCCTGAGCGCGATTGCTAGCGGTTCAATTGCTAGTGCGAACAGCAGCGGGGACAGTGGGCATCCTTGTCTGGTGCCCCTGTGCAGCTGGAAGTATTGGGAGTTGGTATTGTTGGTCTGTACACTCGCCATGGGTGCGTTGTACAGGAGCTTTACCCAAGCGGTGAACCCTGTTCCAAGCCCGAACCGCTCCAGTACCTCTATGAGGTATTTCCACTCGACTCTGTCGAAGGCCTTTTCTGCGTCCAGGGAGACGATCACCTCTTGTGTTCTCTCCCCGGAGGGGGTCATTATCACGTTCAGCAGGCGCCTGATGTTCGCGGTAAGCTGTCTACCTTTGACAAAGCCCGTCTGGTCCTCTGTGACCACCTCAGGTACACAGTCTTCTAGCCTTTTGGCTAGGATTTTGGCCAGTATTTTGGCGTCTGCATTCAGCAGAGATATGGGTCTGTATGACCCACATTCCGTTGGGTCTTTGTCTTTCTTAGGTATCAGCGAGATTCAAGCTGCTGTTTAAGGTAGTGGGGATAAGTTTCAGATATCTGGGCATCCAGCTGGTGCAGGGATTTTTTTTTTTTAAATGTTTTTATTCAGTTTTCATGTTTTATATTGAACAAATTACAAATTGTTAGGAGAGAAAAAGAACAAAAAAAAAACAACAAACAAACACGCAAAAATTAACATACATATTTACAGGTAAGCATCTTCGTAGTAGTAACTGCGCCCGCCCCCCCCCCCCCCCCCCCAACATGTTTATTTAGTTTGGTTTTGGGCCTTAGCTAGCCATCGAACCCCCGTACCGAACCTGTAGCCCCTCCCGCTACCTTCCCCCGACTATTCTTCCTCTTGTACATTGGCCACAAATAGGTCCCGGAACAGTTGCATGAATGGCTCCCACGTTCTGTGGAAGCCGTCGTCCGACCCTCGGATGGCAAATTTGATTTTCTCCATTTGGAGAGATTCCGAGAGGTCGGACAGCCAGTCCGCAGCTCTGGGCGGTGCTGCTGACCGCCAGCCAAACAGGATTCTACGGCGGGCGATCAGGGAGGCAAAGGCAAGGGCGTCCGCCCTCCTCCCCAGGAATAGATCTGGCTGTTCTGAAACCCCGAAGACCGCCACTATCGGGCATGGCTCCACCCTCACTCCCACCACTTTGGACATAACCTCGAAGAAGGCTGTCCAGTACCCCACGAGTCTGGGGCAAGACCAGAACATGTGGGCGTGGTTGGCCGGGCCTCTTTGGCACCGTTCACATCTGTCTTCCACCTCCGGGAAGAACCTACTCATACGGGTTCTTGTTAAGTGGGCTCTATGTACCACTTTTAGCTGCGTCAGGCTGAGCCTTGCGCACGTGGAGGTGGAGTTGACCCTATGCAGTGCTTCGCTCCAGAGTCCCCACCCTATCTCCATCCCCAGGTCGTCCTCCCATTTCCTTCTTGTTGCGTCCAGTACGGTGTCGTCCCTATCTACCAGTCGGTCATACATGTCACTACAGTTCCCTTTCTCTAGGATACTTGCGTCCAGTAGGTCTTCCAGTAGTGTCTGTCGTGGCGGTTGTGGGTACGTCCTTGTCTCCTTTCGTAGGAAGTTTTTGAGCTGCAGGTACCGTAGCTCGTTCCCCCCAGCTAGCTGAAACTTCTCTGTCAGTTCGTCCAGTGTTGCGATCCTGTCGTCCGTGTATAGGTCCCTGACTGTCAGTGTCCCCCCGTCCTGCCTCCACCTTTTGAAGGTGGCGTCAGTCAGTGCTGGTGTGAACCTATGGTTGTTGCAGATGGGAGCCCTGTTCGACATTTTGGTCAGGCCAAGTTGCTGCCGCAGTTGGTTCCAGGATTGGAGGGTGGCTGTCACCACTGGGCTGCTGGAGTGTTTTTTGGGTGGGGATGGGAGTGCTGCCGTGGCGAGGGCCCGGAGGGAGGTTCCCATGCAGGAGGCCTCCTCCGCACGCACCCACTCAGCTTCTGGCTCCTGGATCCATCCCCTTACTCGCTCGGCTGTTGCTGCCCAGTGGTAGAATTGTAGATTCGGGAGGGCTAGCCCTCCCCTGGTTTTTGTTTTTTGTAAGACCTTCTTTGGGATCCTAGCATTTTTACCCCCCCATACGAACGCCATGATGAGTTTGTCCAGCGCTTTGAAAAAGGCCTTGGGGATGTAGATCGGAATGGATCTAAACAGGAAGAGGAACCTGGGCAGTACGTTCATTTTGATCGTCTGAACTCTCCCCGCGAGGGAGAGCGGGAGTGTGTTCCATCTTTGCAGGTCCTTTTTAACTTCCTCCGTCAGGCTGGTGAGGTTCCATTTGTGGATCCCTTTCCAGTCATGGGCTATTTGGATCCCCAGGTAGCGGAATTTATGTCGGGCTTGATTGAACGGCAGCCCCTTTAGTGCTGCCCCCCCCCCCCCTTGCGGGTGTACTGGGAAGATCTCACTTTTGCTCATGTTGAGTTTGTAGCCCGAGAAGGCTCCAAACTCTTTCAGGAGCGCGATGATTCCGTCCATGCTGCTTTGTGGGTCCGAGATATAGAGGAGCAGATCATCCGCATAGAGTGAGACTCTGTGCTCTCTACCTCCCCTTCGGATCCCCCTCCAATTTTTTGCTGCCCTGAGCGCGATTGCTAGCGGTTCAATTGCTAGTGCGAACAGCAGCGGGGACAGTGGGCATCCTTGTCTGGTGCCCCTGTGCAGCTGGAAGTATTGGGAGTTGGTATTGTTGGTCTGTACACTCGCCATGGGTGCGTTGTACAGGAGCTTTACCCAAGCGGTGAACCCTGTTCCAAGCCCGAACCGCTCCAGTACCTCTATGAGGTATTTCCACTCGACTCTGTCGAAGGCCTTTTCTGCGTCCAGGGAGACGATCACCTCTTGTGTTCTCTCCCCGGAGGGGGTCATTATCACGTTCAGCAGGCGCCTGATGTTCGCGGTAAGCTGTCTACCTTTGACAAAGCCCGTCTGGTCCTCTGTGACCACCTCAGGTACACAGTCTTCTAGCCTCTTGGCTAGGATTTTGGCCAGTATTTTGGCGTCTGCATTCAGCAGAGATATGGGTCTGTATGACCCACATTCCGTTGGGTCTTTGTCTTTCTTAGGTATCAGCGAGATTGAGGCCTGTGCTAACGTGGGTGGCAATGTGCCCCTAGCTAGCGAGAGCTGGTGCAGGGATGGGAGCAGTTACATAAATTGAATTTGGCCCGGTTGGTGGAGCAAATGAAGGGTGAATTTTAAGAGGTGGAACATGCTCCCGTTGTCATTAGCGGGGCGGGTGCAGTCCGTTAAAATGACGGTACTCCTGAGGATTATATATGTGCTCCAGAAACTTCCAATTTTTATTTCAAAGGGCTTCTTTAGGAAGATCAAAACATTGATCTCGGGGTTTGTGTGAGCGGGAAAGCACCTCAGGTGGAGAAGATACTATTGGAGCAGGGCTGTGGGGTGGGGGGGGAGTGCTGGCTGGCCTTGCCAAACTTAATGAACTATTACGTGGCAGCAAATGTAGCCATGGTAAGGAAGTGGGTGGTGGGGAGGGGTCGGTATGGGAGCGGATGGAGGCAGCATTTTGTAAAAGCACTAACTTGGGAGCACTGCTGACGGAGCTTCTGCTGTTCTTGCCAGCCAGGTACTCCTCAAGTCCAGTAGTGGTGAGTGGTGGCGGACCTGAGGGTGTGGGGACAGTGGCGGCAGTACGAGGCCTCAGTTTGGGCTCCGATTTCTGGCAATCACAGGTTTGTGTGTGTGTGTGTGGGTGGGGGGGGGGGGGGGGGGGGGGGGGGGGGGGGGGCTGGATGTGGGGCTCCGTTGGTGGCGCTGGGCAAGGAATGAGCGGTTTGGAGACCTGTTTGTGGAGGGCAGCTTTTGCCCAGCAGGAATGGGTTCCGGTACTAACAGGTTCAGGACTATGGGAGGAAACAGATGCCAACCTTTCCTGACCTGCCCCCCCCCCCCCCCCACCCCCGGGGTTGAAGGTCAAAATGGTGTCGAAAGCAGGGGTTGGTGAGGGCAGGATGTCGGAGATTAACAAAGAATTAATGGACAGGGAGGGTGGCCCAATAGGAGGCGTTAAACGGAAGTGGGTGGGTGCTGGAGGCTGGGCTATGGGAGGAGGCTCTGGGAAGGGTGAATGCATCCTCTTCATGCGCTAGGCTTAGCCTCATCCAATTTAAAGTAGTCCACAGGGCACATATGACGGTGGCCAGAATGAGCAGGTTTTTTTTGAGGAAATGGAAGATATGTATGGGCAGTGGGGGGGGGGGGGGGGGGGGCACAAACCATGCCACATGTCTTGAACCTGTCCGAAACTAGAGGGATTTTGGTGGGGGTTTGTTAACATGATTTCTGAAATGCTGAGGGTGAAGGTGGTCCCAAGTCCAGAAATGGCAATTTTTGGAGAGTCGGAAGATCTCGGAGTCCAGGGGGTGAGAGCAGCCGGTGTTTTGGTCTTTGCCTCTTTGGTAGCCCGGTGACGGATCTTGTTGGGATGGAGGGACTCGGGGTCGCCTAACCTGGGAGTGTCGGTGAGCGACCTCACTGAATTCCTTGGGTTGGAAAAATCAAGTTCACCTTGAGAGGGTCAGTGGAGGGATTTGCCCATAGATTGAAACCGTTTATCGATTTCTTCCAGGATAGTTAAGTCAGCAGGGGGTGTGGGGGGGGGGGGGGGGGGGGAGGGGTGGGGGGGGGGGGGCTTTGAGATTAAAAAAGGAGGCAGAGTAGGTGGAGGGTAACAGGGTGGGGCATGGAGTGTAGGTTATTTATTTGTTATGAGATTTCCTGTTTGTTCTCTTTTTGGTTTTGGTTGTGTTTGATGTGTATATATCGTAGGGCAGCACGGTAGCACAAGTGAATAGCACTGTGGCTTCACAGCGCCAGGGTCCCAGGTTCAATTCCCCGCTGGGTCACTGTGTGGAGTCTGCATGTTCTCCCCGTGTCTGCGTGGGTTTCCTCTGGGTGCTCCAGTTTCCTCCCACACTCCAAAGACGAGCAGGTTAGGTGGATTAGCCATGATAAATTGTCCTCAGTGACCAAAAAGATTAGGAGGGGTTATTGGGTTATGGGGATAGGGTGGAGATGAGGACTTAAATTGGTCGGTGTAGACTCGATGGCCTCCCTCTGCACTGTATGTTCTATATAAACGCCTTAATAAAAACATTTTTCAAAAAACAATCTTCTAGGGTGGCACGGCGGCCTCATAGGGCCAAGGACCTGGGTTCGCTTCCGGCCCCGGGCCACTGTCTGTGTGGAGTTTGCACATTTCCCTCTTGTCTGCGTGCGTCTCACCCCCACAATCCAAAGATGTGCAGGGTAGGTGGATTGGCCGTGCTAAATTGCCCCTTAATTGTGAAAAAAAGATTTGGTCACTTTAAATTTTAACAAAGTAAACTAATCTTCTCTTCTCTGCCTAACGACACAAAAGGCAGCCTGTTATATCCACTTTACATTCCAGTTTGACAGAACCATTCTAATGGTCTTCACTTGAAATGTTGGTTGGGTGAGATCCCCCCTCCTAACTGTGGCTGTGGCAGCCCACCATTGACCGATGGTGGGATGTTCTAATTTCACCACTGACAATGTGTTTTCCAGTTGCCCACACCCTCCGCTGCTCGGTGACCCACAGCTTGTGTGGGGGGGGCAGAAGATCCCACCAGCGAGAATGGCTAGAAAACGTTGGCCATTAACTCTGTTTCCCTTTCTACAGATGCTGCTGGACCTGCTGAGTATTTCCAGCATTTCCTGCTTTCATTTTAGATTTCCAGCAGTATTTTACTTTTGGTGTATCATAGACTTTGGCGTCAGAATGATAGGGTTGGATGTAAGTGAAAATTAAGTGGTTGCAATGTGAACAGAAGGAGAGGAGTGAGCTTTCTAAGTAATCTGGGCACCTTGGAGGCAATGACATCCTACAAAATCTCATCACTGGTTACAAATTACATTACAAGCCAGAGGTTCAGTCCATTATTCCTCCCAGATTACTGTGGAAAGACTCTTTCCAACACAAGAACATTACAGCCAAGTCGCCCACACTGTTAAATCACATACAATATCACCACTGGGGAAAATCTCTCTATGTCCCAGAACGCCGTTGAGAATTAGGACGGGGGGAGGAAGATCTTAAACTACCATAATTAACCCTCTGGAACTATCCATGTTGGTTTGCCACCCAACAACATACTACCTCATAGTATCACTACAGTGCAGAAGGAAGCCATTTGGCCTATCACGTTTGCACTGACTTTCTGAAAGAGCACCCTACCGAGGCCCCCCCCCCCCCCTCTGTCCTATCCCCATTACCCTGTAACCCCACCTAACGTTTGGACACGAAGGGATAATTTTAGCATGACCAATCCACCTAACCTGCAGAGCTTTGGACTGGTAATTTCTTTAAGGAGTCAGAGGATCAGTTATACAAGGGGCAGCACAGTAGCATTGTGGATAGCACAATTGCTTCACAGCTCCAGGGTCCCAGGTTCGATTCCCGGCTTGGGTCACTGTCTGTGCGGAGTCTGCACATCCTCCCCGTGTGTGCGTGGGTTTCCTCCGGTTTCCTCCCACAGTCCAAAGATGTGCAGGTTAGGTGGATTGGCCGTGATAAATTGCCCTTAGTGTCCAAAATTTCCCTTAGTGTTGGGTGGGGTTACTGGGTTATGGGGATAGGGTGGAGGTGTTGACCTTGGGTAGGGTGCTCTTTCCAGGAGCTGGTGCAGACTCAATGGGCCGAATGGCCTCCTTCTGCACTGTAAATTCTATGATAAAAAGGAAAAATGTCACTACCGTGGTGCACCCCACTTTACAACAAAATAGTCATGGCATTTAACCATTTAACATTAGTTTAGGAATAATATCAGAACCCATTAGTGTGTATAGAGGAAAACAAAGACAAATTCACCCCCCCCCCCCCCCCCCCCACACACACATATTTTGCATGATAGGCAGTACAATTACATCATGATAATATTACCAAACTAGTAATCCAGAGGCCAGAACAAATAATCCAGAGACATGAGTTCAAATCACCAGGGCAGTTGGGGAATTAATATTTAGCTCATTAAATAAATGTAAAATAAAAAATGAGAATCAGTAATGGTGACCATGAAACCACTAGATTGTTAAGGCGAGGTGGTGGCTTATTGATAATGTCACTGGACCAGTCATCCAAAGGCCCACGCTCATGCTCTGGGGAAATGGGGTCAAATCCCAACCAGGGCAGCTGGTGGAATTTGAATTCAGTTAATACGCCTGGAATATAAAGTTAGCCTCAGGGTGACCACAAAACTATCATTGATTGCCATAAAAACTCATCTGGTTCACTGGTACAACTTTAGGGGAAGGAAATCTGCCATCCTTATCTGGTCTGCCATACATGTGACTCCAGAGCTTCAGCACTGTGGTAGACTCTTAACTGTCCTCTGTTCAGTTGAAGAGCAATTAGGGATCGGAAACAAAATGCTGGCCTTGCCAGCAATGTCCACATCCCATGAAGGAATGAAGAACAAAAAGTCCCAACTGGCTCATTAATGGTCTTTTAGAGAAGGAAAACTGTTTCTGTAATGGATTTTGCCAAAATGTGACTCCAGACCCGCCATCCTTGGTATACAGGAGATCCGAAAATGCTTGAAAACCTCAACAGGTCTGGCAGCATTAATGGCGAGTCCAATATGATTCTTCTTCGGAACCTTTGCAGTTCAGTCTAGTCAGTTCTGAGAAGAATCCTACCTGTATTGGACTCTAAAGGTTAAATTTGTTTCTCGCTCCACAGATGCTGCCAGGTCTGCTGGATTTTCCAGAATTGCTGTTTTTATTCCATTATAATGCAGTTGGCTCTTCAACATCCCTCTGATTTAAGCCAACATGTTTTATGAAAATTGTTACAAAAAATATATAATCCACATGGACTCAGCAGTTTATCACTGTTTATGTGGGTTATTGTAATTGTATGCTTTATCTCTTTATGATCCAAGTCACATGGCATGCATGACATCATTGGCTGCTTTGCGGGCTTTTGGGAAGTCTACTGCCAAACCTTGTGATTTCTTCACAATACCTTGGACATATAATTCACAGCAAGGGTCTACACATAAAGCACCTAAAAAACAGAAGCCGTTATGGAGGCTCCAAGACCACTCCAAGGCTCACTCAACTTAGGCCATTCCTAGGGTTACTCAACTACGATGAAAATCCATCCAGAATTTGGCAACCCTATTGATACCCTTACATACGTTATTGTGCACAAAACAGACATGGCAACGGACACCAGAATGCGAAAAAGCATACCGATCTGCAAAAAACCCTGAAACAAATCAGAAGGATTAGTACATTTAAACCCAAAGTTACTGTACAAATTGCCTATGATGTTTCATCATATGATGTTGGAGCAGTGATGTCACATATACTACCTTCAGGGGAAGAAAGACCTCTTTGCGTCTTGAATGTTCAGTTGGAGAAGGGAGCACTGAGTATCATATTCGATGTACGGAAGTTCCACCAATATCTGCATGGTTGTCACTTAACATTGCTGATGGATCACAAACCCTTAACAGTTCATTTTGGGCCACACAAAGGTATCCCTTTGTTGGCTGCAAGTAGGCTCCAATGGTGGTTGTTAATCCTATCAGCATATTCTTGCAAAATCAAATACCATCAATCCAAAAATTATCCTAATGCAGATGCTTACCTTTACCAGCCACCGAGTCATGATAATATTTTTTACTGTTCACAGATTAAGAATGTTCCAGTGACTGCAGCTCAAGTCCAAAGACATACCAGAAATGATCTTGTGGTGGGGAAGGTACTGGAAATGGTATTAAAGGGGAGGGTAGCAGGAAAATATCCGGAATTGAAACCACACATTTCCAGGAGACTAATTAACACCAGAGGGCAGATGCCTGTTATGGGGAATAAGAGTAATTATTCCACCAGTCATACGATGGACACCCAGGCATGGTGCAAATGAGGGAACTAGCATGAAGTTACTTCTGGTGGCCAGGAATTGATGCCTAAAAAGAAAAAGCAGACTGCCATTCATGTACATGGGTAAGGAACACACTGTCATTGCCCCTATTGCATCCACAGGAGTGGCCTAAAATGCAGTGGCAAGATTGGCCTATCGCAGAAATACCTACAAAAATGTGGCAGCTGAATCTGGATTTTGCAGGTCCAGTTGAGGGGCACATGTTCCTAGTCATTGTAGATGCACACTCAAAGTGGCCTGAGGTGGTTGTAATGAAGTCGACCATGGCAGACTATTGAGATATTCGATGAAATCTTTGCAGATTGTGAGCAACAATGAGCTACAGTTTACAGCACAAGCATTCGAAGAGTACTTGAAGATGTGTGGAGTTCAAAGTATTAAGTGAGCACCTTACCACCCATCTACAAATGGTTTGTCAAGTCTTTGAAACACACACTGAAGGCCTCAAAAGACCAAGGTTCACTTCAGCGCTGTGTGAACTTGTTTTTTGCAACATGCCAAAATACGACACATGCAATATTCTTATTGCAATACACAAAGTTCACCAGCTTTGCTATTCATGAAATGGAAGTTGAGGACTACCTTTGATTTACTCTTGCCAGCGGAGACATCTGACAGAGTAGAATTAAACCAACAATCACAGATCTTGAGAAAGTAACTCAAAAAAGTGCAATTTTAACAGGACAACCAGTGTTAGCATGCAGCTACACCAGCAAAGAGAAGTGAATCCCTGTGATGGTTTCGGCTCAGACTGGTCCAATATCCTACATGGTTGAAACAACAGACAAACTAATGTGTAACTTCTCATTCATCTACAGTTGAAGAGATTGCATCGGAAGTGCATATGTAGGTTATTGTAGTTGTGTGCAATGTTTGTTTAAGATCTGAGTCATGTGGCATGCGTGACATCATCGGCTACTTCGTTGGTTCTGGGGGGTCTGGTGCCAAACCTTGTACAGTGAAGACGTATTTAATAAACCTCTGATAATCTTGCGTCAAACCCATGTGCTTCTGCAATCGTATTTCATTTGTACTGTTGGTCTAAAGCTACAACTATCACCATCTTCCAACTCAGGGATGGACAATAAATGCTGGTTTTATCAGTGATGTTGACATTGCATGAATAAATTAAATTAATGCTAGATTGATCCTTGATCACCAGAATAGGCAAACAGGGAGGGGATACCCGGCTTGGGGTAGGTCAACCAGTAAGACAATTAACTTGGAGGCTAATATACTCTCTTCAATTAAAAAAGGCAAACCACTTTTGAAGAACAAATTAATTCAAGATTTTCCTTCTTGATTGCAAAAAAAGAATTAGCCTGCAAAATGTAGACTGGGCATTGGAAACAGTCTTTGGAAACTTGTGGGCTTTATCCATAAGAAATGAACACATTCTTCTTATTCATCGCTATTAGCAAGCATAATCCATCAAATAGATTTGTTAACTATGGCGTTATTGAAACCTGCCTACTAACGAGCTATTTTTACCGATCCATATATTGAGGTGAAAGACAAAAGAAAGTTCTCATGGCAGAAGAGTTCAATGCTCAATGAGGTTCAAACCAAAGAATGTTGTTGAACCAGTTTAGGATACAGCGACTGCACCAGTGGAATTTCTATCCACCCCTTCTTGAAAAAGTAAGATCCTGTTGTCTTCCTCAACTTTACAAAGATATATTGTTACAAGCTCCTTGTTCTTCTCACTTGTCTTGCTGAACGAAAAGTTGGAGTAGATGAGCAACCCTGGGCACCTGGATTGACCCTGGAACAACTGAACTCAGTAAGCCGAACATCAGTTTCAGGTACAAAACTCTACCTTTTTATAACTCTGTTCCCTCCCCTCTGCTTCCATGGTTGACTAAAGACCAACATCAAACATCCAAACTGAAATTTGAGGACAGTGTGTATGTGTATATATATAAATATATATATACACGTGTATATATATATGGAAGGCACACAGCTATGTGTTGCTGTACAGGTCTCTGTTACACTATTGATTTGCAGTGAGGTAGATTATGAGTGGAAACAACCTGTGTGCTGCAAATCAGTAAACTCTGTATGTTTCTGCTAAATCTTATTCTATTCATTATTTAATTTCAGAGCAAATAAATACTCTGAAATTTATATGGACCAGATAGATGCTGCATTACATTACGGTGACACCACAGAGAGTCAAGGTACAGTCATGTTATTTACATGGTTTGACAAAGCGGAGGGGGGAGGGTATTGTTACTTTACCTGCCATGCAACTAAAATAGAAGTGACACTAGTCTTGTAATATCTAAATATTGTGCTGAAAATTAATTTAATGTAAATAAGAAATTGATAGACAATTTTAAAATTATTTTATTGATGTCCTGTAAAAAAGAAAGCACATTAGAGATAGTGCACACATATAGAAATGTACTCTTCAATTGTTTTGATACGCTACTTGCACAGTCATGTTTAATGCTGTAAACTAAGACATTAAGAATATTTGATCCTGTAAATTAAGAAAGTTTTAATGTTTTGTACTGGAAGGTAAATTGTTAAGACAATATAGTATATGTGTCTCCATCTGTAAAACAAAAACATGATTTTCCAAACTTCTTCTTTCTATTACCAGTGATGCTAATTCTACGTTAAATAACTCCCACTATGTCACCATAGCCATTTGAGTTTAAACAGTAAATTGGACAGGCAAGTTGAGTGATCCTGGTTTCGCCTGATAACCACACTTTTCGGTAAAGGTTACTGAATTGCGATCAGGATTGGGAAATTGCTGTTTAACTTTCTTCTCTTCCCTAGCCTATTGTCACTGCAGGGGGCAACTTGTTTCCACCCAATTGCTGCCCCTGCAAACTGAAATCATTAAATGCAGCACGTGACAAGGATTCACGTTTGGAGCTTCTCAATTGAGCTAATGCTACATATGGAAATAGTGAAAGGCTGATTGAGGCAAGGAACTATGCTTACTTTGCTTAATTTTAATCAGAATATTGAGATATAATTTGTTTTATTATTAATGCAGTGCATAATCATTCTAGTGGTCTACTCGTGCATTTTACTGTACGTTTATTTTTCCATGGGTTGGCAGAGAGGTTTGCTGGGGGCATGTGGGGGGCCTCAAATATTCTTCCTGCCCAGGATGCCCAAGAATTCTTAATCTGGCTCGAAAAGCACTCTTGCCTACTAACTGATCGGGGAGCTCGTTTTATTTTAACTTCTGATTATTCATGGTAATCAGTATTGCACCCAACCAGGGTCAAAACAGCTACACCTTCAAGATGCAAACACACAAATTATTAGCATATTGTAAGATTTCTAGCATGAAATTTTAAAAATGCAATCATACAGCAACAGTGCATATTTATAAGGCACTTCATTTATGCAGAGGTTCACAGAGTGCTTTACAATAAGTCATGAGAGGTGGCACAGTGGTTAGCACATGCTGCCTCACAGCGCTAGGGAACCGGGTTCGATTCCAACATCGGGTGACTGTCTGTGTGGAGCTTGTACATCCTCCCCATGTCTGCGTGGGTTTCCTCCGGGTGCTCCGGTTTCCTCTCACAGTCCAAAGGTGTGCAGGTTAAGTAGATTGGCTATGCAAAATTGCCCCTTAGGGTGGGGTTGTAGGAATAGGGCGGGGAATTGGACCTATGTGGGGTGGTCTTTCGAAGGGTCGATGCAGACTCGATGGGCCAAATGGCCTCCTTCTGCACTGTAGGGCTTCTATGATTTACTTTAGAAATTAGAAGAAAATACCAAGAAAACTTGGACCTCTGGAGCATCAAAAAAACTGAAGCCCTACTCGAGGACTGGAGATTAGTGACTATTAACTTGATGTTCAGGAAAAAAGGGAGATATAAAACTGCTTGATTTATATGACATGACTATAATGCCATAAGGAATAGTCTGCTTGGATTTAGAAGGATAGTTAATTCCTCACAACTTAGAGTCCTTGCACAGACACAATGGCTAGGTGGCATCCTTCTGTGCCATAAATCATGTTTCAATGACAAGTTATCCAGTAAGCGTAGTTTACTTGAGGTTTCAGGCTGCATGGATAAGAATTACATATTACAAAGGTTACGGTTCCAAAATGAATTGCAAATTAATTAGTTTAATTGGAAACTCTATTGGTAATAGAAAATGGAGAAAGTTCTGTTTGACTGGCATGTGGTCTTGCTCAAGAGTTTGGTTATGACAACTGCATCAGTGTTGAGCAGAGTACTTCTAATTGTATAACCTTCATCAGTGATGGCCATCTATGTAACTAGGTGACAAATATAAAGGAAGTAAGCAGCAACAAAATGATGTACTTCAGAATTTGACAGAGTCTAATCTTGACTTATTAAGGACTTGATTGGGGATCATTAATAAGGATGGCGCTTATTATGGTGAAATTCTGCAGTTTTCATTCCTAAAGTCTTCCCTTGACTCAGCCCAACTTAGTAATTTTTACCCAGTTTTATGAGAAACACCGGACATGATAAGATGAGAGCAAACAAGGTTATTTGTGAAAAGGAAAAGATTACATGACACCATACAGGGTGTAGTGGCAGGCAGAACTTATTAAAAACACATCAAATAAAGACATTTTACCATAATTGCGAACTGCATAATTCTCCTAATGTTAAAACAAATATTCTTTGGCATTCCAACAGTTTGAAATATATGCTTTTAGAAGTCATGTGATCTGGCTTTGGATTAGGATCCTCTGCATTTCCCATGAAATGCACAGGGCATATTTTGTACATGTGCAAGCATGCATCATGGTGTAATTTCACGAGCATACATACAGACATTGGCATGTCAGCTACAACCCTCACTAACTTCTACAGAAGCACTATTCTTTCTGGCTGTATCACAGCTTGGTATGTGTGGTGAATGTAATATGATAATTCACACTATGTCTTTGGAAGCGCAGTAGCGTTATCCGACCACTAGGGGGAGTAGCTCTGGGAATGCTCAGGAGCTTGTACAGGGCTCCACCCTTGGCTCCGCCCACGACTCCTCCCCCTAGTGCTGCTGTATAAATACCCTTGTCCAGAGTCAGCCTACAGTTCACTGAGAGTTCATCAACGGGTAACAGGCTGGCTCTGTAGTAAGTCGATTAAAGCCTAGTTCATATCGGAAACACGTGTCTGGTGAATTGATGGTTCCATCAATTTAATCGACTTAAGAACAGTCAAGATCGATCATGGAATCAGCCCTCAAGCCTGGACGCCTGGAACTCGACCCGCTGGGTGCAGAGGCTAAAGAAATCTTCTCCCACGGGCTGCGGTGCTTCAAGGCCTACCTGGCAGAAGCGAGCACAGCCAAAACGACAGAGGAACAGAAGTTGAGTCTACTGCACGCGAGGGTGAGCCACAGAATCTCTACACAACTAAACTCGGCCGGGTCATATACTGCAGCGCTAGCAGTACTCGATGTGAGGCCCATTAACGAAGTTTACGCACGCCATGTGTTCACGACGCGCCGCCTGCGGCCTACAGAATCACTCGCCGAATTTCTAAGGGAACTCAATAATTTGTCCAATGACTGTAATTATCAAGCGGTTAACGCGGCTGAACACAGAGAACTTGCTGTACGTGATGTTTTTGTAGCGGGCCTCAGGTCTAATTATGTGCGCCAACGATTGCTGGAAAAGGGGGCCTAAGACTTAGAAACAACTGTGGAAGCTGCTACCATGATGGAGGTCTCCTTCCGCAGCCTTAACTCGTTCCCCGCGGACCCCGCGACCCAATCATGGGCCCCCGACCAGTGGCTCCCCCAGGCCTGTGCTACGCGGCCGCCCAGCAACCATGCTGCCCCAGCCAGACACTATGCTGCTCCAGCCAGCCACTATGCTGCTCCAGCCAGCCACTATGCTGCTCCAGCCAGCCGCTATGCTCCAGCCAGCCGCTATACTGCTCCAGCCAGCCACTATGCTGCTCCAGCCAGCCACTATGCTGCTCCAGCCAGCCACTATGCTGCCCCAGCCAGCCACTATGCTGCTCCAGCCTGCCATTTCTGTGGCCAGAACCAGCACCCGCGGCAGCACTGCCTGGCCTGCAACTCGACCTGCAGCAGCTGCGGGGGAAAGGCCATTACGCAAGAGTGTGCCTCGCTAAAAGGGCCCCTGCTTCCAGCTCCCCAGCGACACGAAATAATCGCTCCCCTCACCCGCAGGCCCGCGGGGCCCGAAACGCTGCGGCCTATGTCCCGACTCCGCCCCCTCCAGCCACGTGTGATCCATGGGGGCCGCCATCTTGGCAAACCTCCACCACACAGCCGGCCACGTGCAACTCATGGGGGCCGCCATCTTGGACGCCATCTTCCTCGCCGCCCGCCACGTGCGATCCACCGGCCCGACCTGCATCTCCGCGCTCGAACAACTTATCGGAAGAATACGACTATGAACTCAGAGGGCAGTCATCACGGGGCCACTCCAGCACAGCTGATCAAGCCGCCGACTACCCGCAACTCAGCGCAGTCACTCTGGACCAATCACGCCCGAAGCATCTGTGAAATTCGATGGCAGAGATCCATATCAACAGGTACAAAACGCCATGCCTCTTCGACTCCGGGAGCACTGAGAGCTTCATACATCCAGACCTGGTAAGACGCTGTTCACTCCCCGGTTTCCCCGTGCAGCAAACTATCTCGCTCGCTTCAGGCTCCCATTCTATCAAGATCCAGGGGCGCACCGCCGCGACACTCACAATCCGAGGCGCTAGCTACTCAAAATTCAAACTCTACGTTTTGCCCGAACTCTGCGTGCCACTCTTATTAGGCCTAGACTTTCAATGTAACCTCAAGAGCCTCACCCTCAGCTTTGGCTGGCCCCTGCCCCCACTCACTATCTGCAGCCTCGCTCACTATCTGCAGCCTCGCTACGCTGTAAATCCCCCCCCCCCCCCTCTCTTCGCCAATCTCACAAAGGACTGTAAACCCGTAGCCACTCGTAGCAGGCGGTATAGCCTGCAGGATAGGGTATTTATCAGAGCAGAGGTCCGAAGGCTTCTCAGTGAGGGGATTATAGAGGCCAGCAATAGTCCCTGGAGAGCTCAGGTGGTGGTCGCTAAGACCGGGGAAAAATTCCACATGGTTGTCGACCACAGTCAGACCATAAATAGATTTACGCTCCTCGACGCGTATCCCCTCCCCAGGATTGCAGACATGGTAAACCAGATCGCCCAGTACCGGCTCTTTTCCACGGTGGATCTGAAGTCTGCAAACCACCAGCTCCCAATCCGCCCGGAGGACCGCCACTACACAGCATTCGAGGCCTATGGCCGCCTCTTCCATTTCCTCCGGGTCCCTTTCGGCGTCACTAATGGGGTCTCGGTGTTCCAACGAGCAATGGACCGAATGGTGGACCAGTACGGGCTGCGGGCCACGTTTCCGTACTTGGACAATGTCACCATCTGCGGCTATGACCAGCAGGACCACGACGCCAACCTCCACCGTTTTCTCCAGACGGCACAGAAACTGAATCTCACGTATAACAAGGAGAAATGCGTTTTCCGCACAACCAGACTAGCCATCCTCGGCTATGTCGTGGAAAACGGAGTCCTGGGCCCAGACCGTATGCGCCCCCTCTTAGGACTCCCCCTCCCCCATTGCCCCAAGGCCCTCAAATTGTGCTTGGGTTTCTTTTCCTACTACGCCCAGTGGGTCCCTCAATATGCGGACAAAGTCCGCCCATTCTTTAGGGCCACACAATTTCCCCTGTCAGCCGAGGCACGCCAGGCCTTCGACGGCACCAAGGAGGACATCGCCAAAGCGGTCATGCGGGCGGTGGATGAATCCACTCCATTTCAGGTAGAGAGCGACGCCTCAGAGGTAGCTCTTGCAGCCACGTTAAATCAGGCAGGGAGACCAGTCGCATTTTTCTCCCGTACCCTCTTTGCTTCAGAACTCCGACACTCCTCAGTCGAGAAAGAAGCACAAGCCATTGTGGAGGCTATCCGTTACTGGAGGCACTACCTCGCAGACAGGAGGTTCACCCTCATCACCGACCAAAGATCGGTTGCCTTCATGTTCGACAACTCGCAAAGGGGCAAAATTAAAAACGACCAAATTCTGAGGTGGAGGATCGAACTCTCCACCTACAATTACGACATTAAGTATCGACCCGGGAAACTCAATGAGCCTCCGGATGCCCTATCCCGCGGGACATGCGCCAGCGCGCAGATTGACCGATTGAAAGTCATCCACAATGACCTCTGCCACCCGGGGGTCACCCGGCTTGCCCACTACATCAGGGCCCGAAACCTGCCTTTCTCCAACGAGGAGGTAAAAGCGGTCACCAGGGACTGCCCGATCCACGCGGAGTGCAAACCGCACTTCTATAGACCAGACGGGGCCCACCTGGTCAAGGCTTCTAGGCCCTTTGAACGCCTCGCGATTGATTTCAAAGGGCCACTCCCCTCAACTAACAAGAACGTTTACTTTTTAAACGTCGTAGACGAGTTCTCCCGCTTTTCATTCGCTATCCCGTGCCCCGACATGACCTCCCACACAGTCATTAGGCCCTGCATAGCATCTTCACCCTGTTTGGTTTTCCCAGCTACGTACACAGCGACCGGGGTTCGTCCTTCATGAGCGACGAGCTGCGTCAGTACCTGCTCGACAAGGGCATTGCCTCGAGCAGGACTACCAGCTACATCCCCAGGGGAAATGGGCAGGTGGAGAGGGAGAACGCGACGGTCTGGAAGACCGTCCTACTGACCCTCCGGTCTAGAAAGCTCCCAAGTCTCCCAGTGGCAGGAAGTCCTCCCAGACGCGCTTCACGCTATTAGGTCCCTTTTGTGCACAGCGACCAATCAGACCCCTCACGAGAGGCTCTTCATTTTTTTGCAGGGGCACTACCACGGGGATCTCACTTCCGGCATGGCTGAGGACACCGGGCCCCGTACTTCTGAGGAAACATGTCAGGGCGCACAAAACCGACCCCCTTGTTGAAAAGGTGCGCCTGCTCCACTCCAACCCCCAGTACGCATTCGTCGAGTTCCCTGACGGCCGTCAGGACACGGTATCCCTCCGGGATCTGGCACCCGCCGGATCCAGCGCCCCCTCTACCCCCACAGAAGGACCCCTCACCCTAAACCCCATGCTGCCGCCCCCGAGCCCGCGAGCTCGCTCCACCAGTTCCGCACACCCGGGCCGGCCAGCCCCCAGCGCCCCCAGTCCCCGGTCGAACCAGGAGAGTATGAAGCTCGGATACAACCCTCCTTGGAGTCCGCCATCGTACCCCAGCACACAACACCCATCCAGCCACAAGCAAGAGGCTGCAACCCCGGTGCTCCGCAGATCACAACGGACAATTCGACCACCGGACAGACTGACGTTGTAGACCACCACCCCCGCCAGACTTGATTTTTTTTGCAGGGGGTGAATGTGGTGAATGTAATATGATAATTCACACTATGTCTTTGTAAGCGTAGTAGCGTTATCCGACCACTAGGGGGAGTAGCTGTGGGAATGCTTAGGAGCTTGTACAGGGCTCCACCCTTGGCTCCGCCCACGACTCCTCCCCCTAGTGCTGCTGTATAAATACCCTTGTCCAGAGTCAGCCTGCAGTTCACTGAGAGTTCATCAACGGGTAACAGGCTGGCTCTGTAGTAAGTCGATTAAAGCCTAGATTCATAGATGAGGAGGTGGCCGGAAGGGTCCGGGGGTGTATAGAGAGATACCTCAAGGCCAATGATAACGGGGAGGTTCGGGTGGGGACGGTCTGGGAGGCATTGAAGGCGGTGATGAGGGGGGAATTGATCTCCATCCGAACCCATAGGGAGAGGGGGGAGCAGAGGGAAAGGGAAAGACTGATAGGGGAGATGGTGCAGGTGGATAGGAGATATGCGGAGGCCCCAGAGGAGGGATTGCTGGGGGAGAGGCGTAGCCTTCAGGCCAGATTTGACCTACTGACGACCAGAAAGGCGGAAGCTCAGTGGAGGAAAGCACAGGGGGCGCTGTATGCATATGGGGAGAAGGCGAGCAGGATGCTGGCGCACCAGCTCCGGAAGCGAGATGCGGCCAGGGAGATTGGGGGAGTGATGGATAGAGCTGGGAAGGTGGTGCGGAGGGGGGTAGATGTCAATGGGGTCTTCAGGGACTTCTATGGGGAAGTGTACCGGTCTGAACCCCCGGTGGAGGGGGGTGGAATGGGGCGCTTCTTGGACAAGTTGCGATTCCCGAGGGTGGAAGAGGAGCAGGTGCCTCTTGGTGGGATCCAGGGTCGAGCCAGGCTGGGGACTCGCAATTTTTGGGGTTGCAGTGGAGCCGGGAGTGCAGGAGGCGATAGAGGCCGGTGTTCTGGCCTTTGCGTCCCTAGTAGCCCGGCAGAGGATCTTGCTCCAATGGAAGGATGCGAGGCCCCCAACCATGGAGGCCTGGATCTCTGATATGGCGGGGTTCATTAAATTGGAGAGGGTGAAATTTGCCCTGAGGGGATCAGTACAAGGGTTTTTCAGGCGGTGGCAGCCTTTTCTGGACTTCCTGGCGGAAAGGTAGGGAAATAGGCCGGTAGCAGCAGCAACCCGGGGGGGGGGGGGGGGGGGGGGGGGGGGGTAAGGATTGGGGGGAGGGAGAACTGTGCACATGGGTTTGTGGAGGGTGCTATCTCTCTCTTTTTTGTTTTTTTCTTTTTCTTTGTTTTTGTTCTTTCCTTTTGTTTGAAGTTGCTCTTGAAGCTGGGGGGGGGGGTATTGTTCATGGGGTGTTACCGCGGTTGTATGTTAATAGAGTTAAGATGTTTATATTTTGTATTTTGTAAAAATTTCAATAAAAATTATTTTAAAAAAAAGCCTAGATTCATATCGGAAACACGTGTCTGGTGAATTGATGGTTCCATCAATATGGAGCCTGCTCTGCCCAAGACCGCAGGAAACTACAAAAGGTTGTGAATGTAGCCCAGTTCATCATGCAAACCAGCCTCCCATCCGTTGACTCTATTTATAATTCCCGCTGCCTCAGAATAATTAAGGACCCCACACACCCCGGACATACTCTCTTCCACCTTCTTCCATCAGGAAAAAGATACCAAAGTTTGAGGTCACGTACCAGCCGACTCAAGAACAGCTTCTTCCCTACTGGCATCAGACTTTTGAATGGATCCACCTCGTATTAAGTTGATCTTTTCTCTTGTAACTATAACATATTCTGCAGTATCTCCTTCCTTCCCTATGTACGGTCTGCATTGTTTGTACAGCACGCAAGAAACAATACTTTTCACTCTATACTAATACATGTGACAATAATAAATCAAATTAAATCAAAGACAAAACCAGTTTCAGATGATGATTCAAGAGCCAGTGATCTTGTGAAATGCAGTCTATTTTGGGCACGTATGAGTGTGCATCATGGTGTAATCTCACAAGCATACATACAGACAAAACCAGTTTTGCATCGATTCAAGAGCCAGCAGCCTTACGATTGTGATGACATGGTTCACAATTACTTCGTGGTGCCACATTTCTATCCACAAATCATCTTAAGAGAGACAGCTTCTGCATTAGAAGGAAATCTGGTCATAATACAAATTATTGCGGTGAAGCAAGGATAATCACTTGATTGGTGCTCCTCACACACCTCATCAACAAGGTAAAAAGATTTAAAAACCTTGATCAGCAAACGAGTGGCATTCGAGGCTGGGAGAATCATGTCGGACAAGCGGGGTAGGTACATAATGGTGAGTGGGAAGCTGGAGGAGGTGCGAGTGGTACTTGTGAACATATATGCTCCAAATTGGGACGACGTGGAATTTATGAGGCTGGTGTTAGGTAAGATCCCAGACTTAGAGTCACGTAAACTGATCATGGAGAGGACTTCAACACAGTCATTGATCCGGAATTGGACCGGTCAATGTCCAGGACAGGGAGGAGGCCGGCTGCGGCAAAGGAATTGAAGGGTTTTATGGAACAGATGGGGGGGTGTAGACACATGGGAGGTTTGTACAGCCAAGGACAAAGGAGTTTTCCTTTTTTTCTCATGTCCACAAGGTATACTCTCACATCGACTTTTTGTTCTAAGCAAGGCGCTAATACCAAAGGTGGTGGATACTGAGTATTCGGCTATTGCAGTGTCGGATCATACCCCGCACTGGGTGGATCTACAGGTTAGTGTGCAGAGAGGGCAACGCCCGCTGTGGAGACTGGATGTGGGGTTGCTAGCGGATGAGGCCGTTTGTGGGAGGGTTAACAAGTCCATCCAGAACTACCTGGAAACAAACGATACGGGGGAGGTCTCTGCAGCGACGGTCTGGGAAGCTTTGAAGGCAGTAGTGAGAAGGGAATTAATCTCGATACGGGCCCACAGGGAAAAGGTGGAACAGGCTGAGAGGGATATATTAGTGGAGGAAATATTCCAGGTGGACAGGAGATACTCGGAGGCCTCGGATGCAGGGCTCCTGAGGGAGCGGCGGAGGTTACAGGTGGAGTTTGGGCTGTTGACCACAGGGAAAGCAGTGGAACAGTTGAGGGAGGCAAGGAGGGTGACCTATGAGTACGGGGAAAAGGCAAGCAGAATGTTGGCGCACCAGCTCAGGAAAAGAGAGGCTGCCAGGGAGATAGGTAGAGTAAAGAGTAGAGACTGTCATACGGTACTGGACCCAGTGGGGGTGAACGAGGTGTTTCAGGATTATTATAGTAAATTGTATGAGTCAGAACCCCCAGCTGGAGTGGAGGAGATGAGGCAATTTCTAAATTAGTTGAGGTTCCCGAGTGTGGAGAAGGACCTGGTGGAGAAGCTGGGGGCCCCAACTGAGTTTGCGGAAATGATAAAGGGGCTGGAGGGCATGCAGTCGGGCAAGGCCCCGGGACCTGCCGGTTACCCACTGGAATTCTATAAGAAGTTTTCAGAGATATTGAGCCCACTGCTGTTGAGGACATTTAACGAAGCAAGAGAGAAGGGAGTCCTCCCCCCAACAATGTCGCAGGCCTCGATTTTATTTCATTGATCCTAAAACGGGAGAAGGATCCGGAGCAATGCGAGTCACACAGACCGATTCTCTACTGAATGTGGATGCCAAACTGCTGGCTAAGATACTGGCCACAAGGATAGAGGACTGTGTCCCGGGGGTGATAGGGGAAGACCAGTCGGGATTTGTTAAGGGCAGGCAACTTAAGGCCAATGTTCGAAGGCTTCTAAATGTTATTATGATGTCCTCAGAAGGAGGGGTGGCGGAGGTGGTGGTAGCGATGGATGCAGAGAAGGCTTTGATTGGGTGGAGTGGAACTATTTAGGGGAGGCGCTGGGAAGGTTTGGGTTTGGTGAGGGCTTTATCGACTGGGTGCAGTTGCTCTATCGGGCACCAGTAGCGAGTGTGCGTATGAAAAGGCTGAGTTGGGGTATTTTAAACTACACCGAGGGAAGAGGCAAGGGTGCCCCCTCTCCCCGTTACTGTTTGCTCTGGCCATAGAGCCTTTGGCCATGGTGTTAAGAGCCTCTAGGAACTGGAAAGGGCTGGTTTGGGGGCGGGGGGGGGGGGGGGGGGGGGGGGGGGGGGGGGGTGGAGCACCAGCTCTCGATCTACGCAGATGACTTGCTCTTGTACATTTTGGACTTATTGGAGGGGATGGGGGAAATAATGCGAATCTTGGGGAAAGTTGGCAGTTTTTTGTGGTATAAATTGAACATGGAGAAGAGCGGGATGTTTGTGATCCAGGCAAAACGGCAGAAAAAGAGACTGGGAGAGGTGCTGCTTAGAATGGTAGGGAAGAGCTTTCGATATCTGGGAATCCAGTTGACCCGGGAATGGGAGGCACTGCACAAGTTAAACCTATCCCGGTTGGTAGATCTGGGGCTGGTTTAGCACACTGGGCTAAATCGCTGGCTTTTAAAGCAGACCAAGGCAGGCCAGCAGCACGGTTCAATTCCTGTACCTGCCTCCCCGAACAGGCGCCAGAATGTGGCGACTAGGGGGCTTTTCACAGTACCTTAATTGAAGCCTACTTGTGATAAGCAATTTTCATTTCATTTAATTTCATTTTCATCAAATGGAAGGGGACTTTAAGAGATGGGACATGTTCCCGCAATCACTGGCGAGGAGGGTACAGACCGTGAAGATGATGGTCCTCCCCAGATTTCTATTTGTCTTTCAATGCCTCCCCATCTTCAACCCTAAGGCCTTTTTCAAGCGGGTGAATAAGATTATTTTGGGCTTTGTGTGGGCGAGTAAAACCCCGCGCGTGAAGAAAGTGTTGCTGGAGCGCAGTCGGGGGGTGGGTGGGTTGGCGCTGCCGAACTTCTGCAATTACTACTGGGCGGCTAATATAGCCATGATTAGGAAGTGGGTAGTGGGGGAGGGGTCGGCATGGGAGCGGTGTCATGTAAAGACACCAGTCTGGGAGCATTGGTAACGGCACCTCTGCTGTTCTCACCAGCCCGATACTCCACAAGTCCGGTAGTAGTGGCGGCTCTGAGGATCTTTTTTTTCTTCTTTTTTTTATAAATTTAGAGTACCCAATTCATTTTTTCCAATTAAGGGGCAATTTAGTGTGGCCAATGCACCTAGCCTGCACATCTTTGAGTTGTGGTGGTGAAACCCACGCAAACACGGGGAGAATGTGCAAACTCCACAAGGACAGTGACCCAGGGCCGGGATCGAACCTAGGACCTCGGCGCCGTGAGGCTACAGGGCTAACCCACTTCCCACCGTGCTGCCTGGCTCTGAGGATCTGGGTGCAATGGAGGAGATATGAGAGTGGAGTGAGCATCGATTTGGACCCCGATTTATTATTTTTTTTTAAATAATTTTTATTGAAATTTTTCGATACAAACATTTACCCCTATTACATTTTAAATTATAACACCACAAGTCCCCCCTGGAAAAACCTCCCCACGCCCTCCCCCGCGCGCACCCCCCCACCCTCCCTCCCCCCCCCCCCCCCCCGCGCTATCAGTCTAGCAACCAAACCGTTTTTCCCTTTCTGCCGATGGCCTCGGGCAGTCATTGCCCGCGGCCCCCCGCTGACGTGCTCCCTTCGTTGCTATCCCCCCCCCCCTCCCCCCCCCCCCCCCCCCCTTTTCTCCCCGGGTTGCTGCTGTTCCGGCCTCCGGTTCCTATCTCTGATCCAGAAAGTCAAGGAAGGGCTGCCACCGCCGGAAGAACCCCTGTACCGACCCTCTCAGGGCAAATTTGATTCTTTCCAATTGGATGAAGCTTGCCATGTCGTTTAACCAGGTGTTAACGCTTGGTGGCCTTGTGTCTCTCCACTGAATCAAGATCCTTCTCCGAGCTACCAAGGACGCAAAGGCCAATATTCCGGCCTCCCTTGCCTCCTGTACTCCTGGCTCCACCCCAACCCCAAAAATCGCTAGCCCCCACCCTGGTTTGACCCTGGTTCCCACCACTCTCGATACCGTCCCCGCCACCCCCTCCCAGAACTCTTCCAGTGCCGGACACATCCAGAACATATGTACATGGTTCGCAGGGCTTCCCGAACACCTAACACACCTGTCCTCCCCCCCGAAGAACCGACTCATCCTAGTCCCCGTCATATGGGCTCTGTGCAGCACCTTAAATTGGATGAGGCTCAACCTTGCGCACGACGACGACGAATTGACCCTCTCTAGGGCATCCGCCCATGTCCCATCTTCTATCTGCTCTCCCAGCTCCGCTTCCCACTTGTCTTTCAGCTCCTCTATCGGTACCTGCTCCACCTCCTGCATTATTTTGTAGATGTCCGAGACCTTCCCTTCTCCGACCCAGGCCCCTGACAGCACCCTATCACTCGCCCCTCCATCGGGAAGCAAGGGGAATCCTTCCACCTGTCGTCTGGCAAATGCCTTCACCTGCAGGTATCTAAACGTGTTCCCCGGGGGGAGCTCAAACCTCTCCTCCAGCTCTCCCAGGCTTGCAAACCTCCCCTCTATGAACATGTCCCTCAGTTGCCTGATGCCCGCCCTGTGCCAGCTCTGGAATCCCCCGCCAGTGTTCCCCGGGACAAATCTGTGGTTCCCTCTCAGTGGCGCCGCCATCAGACCCCCCACTTCCCCCGTGTCGCCTCCACTGCCCCCAGATTTTAAGGGTGGCCGCCACTACCGGACTCGTGGTATACCTTGTGGGGGGGAGCGGCCATGGTGCCGTTACTAGCGCCCCCAGGCTTGTATTGCCGCAGGACGCCCTCTCCATACGTTTCCAAGCTGCCCCCTCCCCCTCCATCACCCACTTGCGCACCATCGATGCGTTCGCCGCCCAGTAGTATCCGGAAAGATTGGGTAGCGCTAATCCTCCACTGTCCCTACTCCGTTCCAAGAGAATCCTTCTCACTCTAGGGGTGCCATGCGCCCACACATAGCCCATAATGCTGCTAGTTACCTTCTTGAAGAAGGCCCTGAGGAGGAAGATGGGCAAGCACTGGAACAGAAACAAGAACCTCGGGAGGACCGTCATTTTGACTGACTGCACCCTCCCTGCTAGCGACAGCGGTACCATGTCCCACCTCTTGAACTCCTCCTCCATCTGCTCCACCAGCCTTGAAAAGTTCAGCTTGTGGAGGGTCCCCCAGTTCCTTGCCACCTGCACCCCCAAGTACCTGAAGCTCTTTACTGCTCTCCTAAAGGGGAGCCGCCCAATTCCCTCCCCCTGATCTCCCGGGTGTATCACAAAGACCTCACTTTTACCCACATTTAATTTATATCCCGAAAAGTCCCCAAACTCCGCTAGTATTTCCATTACCTCCGGCATTCCCCCTTCCGGATCCGCCACATACAACAACAAATCATCCGCATAGAGTGATACCCGATGCTCCTCCCCTCCCCTTGTCAGTCCTCTCCAACCCCCTGAACCCCTCAGTGCCATCGCCAACGGTTCGATCGCTAATGCAAATAGTAAGGGGGATAGGGGGCATCCCTGCCTGGTACCTCGATGGAGCCCAAAATACTCCGACCTCCTCCCGTTTGTAACCACACTCGCCATCGGGGCCGAATACAGCAGCTTCACCCACTTGATAAATCCCTCCCCAAACCCAAACCGTTCCAGCGTCTCCCACAGGTATTCCCACTCCACCCTATCGAATGCCTTCTCCGCATCCAGTGCTACCACTATCTCAGCCTCCCCCTCCACTGCTGGCATCATAATTACATTCAACAGCCTCCGGACATTTGTATTAAGTTGTCGTCCCTTTACGAAACCCGTCTGGTCCTCATGGATTACCCCTGGCACACAATCCTCTATTCTGGTTGCCAGGACCTTTGCCAACAGTTTGGCATCTACATTCAAGAGGGAGATAGGCCTATAGGACCCGCACTGTACAGGGTCTTTGTCCCGCTTCAGGATCAAGGAGATCAGGGCCTGTGACATTGTCGGGGGCAGAGCCCCCCCCTCTCGCGCCTCATTGAAGGCTCGCACCAGCACTGGACCCACCAAGTCCACATACTTCTTATAAAATTCCACCGGGAACCCATCCGGCCCCGGCGCCTTCCCCGCCTGCATCTGGCCTATCCCTTTAACTAGTTCCTGCAGCTCTATCGGCGCCCCCAGCCCCTCCACCCGTTCCTCCTGGACCTTTGGGAACCTCAATCTATCGAGGAAGTTCTCCATTCCCCCCCTCCTCCTGGGCGGCTCAGACCGGTACAATTCCCTGTAGAAATCCCTGAAGACCCCGTTCACCTCTTGCCCCTTCTGCACTACGTTCCCTCCCTTCTCTCTCACTCCCCCAATCTCTCTGGCTGCATCTCGCTTGCGCAGCTGGTGTGCTAGCATCCTGCTCGCCTTTTCCCCGTACTCATAGACCGCACCCTGTGCCCTTCTCCATTGCGTCTCCGCCTTCCTAGTGGTCAGTAGGTCAAACTGGGCCTGTAAACTGCGCCGCTCCCTCAACAGCCCCATCTCTGGTGTCTCCGCATATCTCCTGTCCACTTCTATAAGTTCCCCCACCAGTCTCTCCCTCTCCTGCCTCTCCTTCCTTTCTCTGTGTGCCCTTATGGAGATCAGCTCTCCTCTGATCACTGCTTTCAGTGCCTCCCAGACTACCCCCACCTTCACCTCGCCCATGTCGTTCGTGCCCAGATATCTCTCAATGCCCTTCCGGACCCTTCCGCACACCTCATCGTCCGCCAGCAGCCCCACATCCAGGCGCCACAGCGGGCGCTGGTCCCGTGCTTCCCCCAGTTCTACCTCTACCCAGTGTGGTGCATGGTCCGAAATCGCAATGGCTGAGTACTCCGTGTCCTGCACTCTCGAAATCAGCCCCCTGCTCAGTACAAAAAAGTCTATTCTGGAGTACACCCTGTGGACGTGGGAGAAAAAAGAATACTCCCTCGCCCTTGGCCTGCCAAATCTCCAAGGGTCTACCCCCCCATCTGCTCCATGAACCCCCTTAGTACCTCCGCCGCTGCCGGCCTCCTATTCGTCCTGGAACTCGATCTGTCCAGCCCAGGGTCGAGCACTGTGTTGAAGTCCCCCCCCATGATCAGGCCTCCTGCCTCCAGACCCGGAATGAGGCCCAACAGGCGCCTCATAAAACCCGCGTCATCCCAATTCGGGGCATATACATTTACCAGCACCACATTCTCTCCCTGCAGCCTACCCTTCACCATCACGTACCTACCCTCCTTATCTGCTACCACCTGCGCCGCCACGAACGACACCCTCTTTCCCACCAAAATCGCCACCCCCCGGTTCTTTGCGTCCAAGCCTGAGTGGAACACCTGTCCCACCCACCCCCTTCTCAGGCGCACCTGGTCTACTACTCTCAAGTGAGTCTCCTGCAACATTGCCACATCCGCCTGCAGTCCCTTTAGGTGTGAAAAAACCCTTGATCTCTTGACCGGTCCGTTCAGCCCCCTCACATTCCAAGTAATCAACCGGGTCGCGGAGCGACCCGTCCCTTTCCCCTGTCTATTAGCCATGTTCTGTCCCCTGTTCGCCCCGGGTCGACCCTCCCCTTCTGACCCGTTCCCCATGGCGATGGCCCCCCCCCCTCTCTCCTCCCGTTCTTCCCTTCCCGTCCTCAGCCTTTCCAGCAGCAACCCGGTATCCCCCCTAACCCCCCTTCCCCCCCCCCCCTCCCCCTGGCTAGGACCCCTCCTAGCCGCAGTGTATCCACCATCGTACTCCCGAGAGTCAGCTGGTTTTCGCTGACCCGGCTGCCCCTGCCACACTCCGACTCCTCCCGATGTGGGGGGGGGGGCCTCCCCCCCCCCTTGCCATCCCTCTCTGACTCCGCTTCAGCGCGGGAAAAGCCGCCATTGCTGGCCACACCCCACTCTTCTCTCCTCCCCCTTCCTCCGTCCCGCGCGCGGGAAACAGGGGAGAGCCCGCGCTTTCGCCCGGCCACACCCTACCCCGCCATCTTCAATTCCACCCCCGTCCCCATCCACACCGATAACAAAGCCCCCTTAAAACGAGAGGGAGAAAAAAGCGAAAAAGAAAACACGCATAACCCACTTGCTCCCCCCCCGTCCCGCCTCCCCAACTTAACAATATAACAATATAAATAACAAATCGCAAATAAATACATAAATACATAACTATGCCTGCATAACTAAATAACTAAATAACTACCCAATAATAACGTACTTAACCAACAGTAACCATAACCCTTAAAGAACAGATCAAAAAACAGTAAAAAAGCCCCCCCTACAACAACAATAATTTAGGGAAGTTGGCAACGGGAAGAGACACACAAAAAGGAACAAAGAAACCCCCCATAACACAAGTTTCAAAGAAACCAAACGATCCATCAACTTTAACCAAGTTCCGACCTGGCCTAAGAAAGACATGGGCCACTTGATCAGTCAAGGGTACTCGGGCGGCCTCGACCGCCGGCGTTCCCAAGTTCTAGTTCAGGTCCAGCTTTTCCTCCCGAACAAAAGTCCATGCCTCCTCTGGGGTCTCAAAGTAATGGTGCTGGTCCTTGTAGGTGACCCACAAGCGCGCTGGCTGCAGCATTCCAAACTTGATCCTTTTTGCGTGCAGCACCGCCTTCGTTCGGTTAAACCGGGCCCGCCGCTTTGCCACCTCCGCACTCCAGTCCTGATATATCCGCACCGTCGAATTCTCCCATTTGCTGCTTTTCTCCCTCTTGGCCCACCTCAGCACTTTCTCCCGATCGCAGAAACGCTGGAACCGCACCAGCACCGCCCTCGGGGGCTCGTTTGCCCTAGGCCGCCTAGCCATGACCCAATATGCTTCTTCCAGCTCCAGGGGCGATGGACCGGCCCCCTCTCCCATCAGGGAGCTCAACATCTCCGCTACATATTTTGGGAGATCAGGCCCCTCCAGGCCTTCTGCTAGGCCCAGGATCCTCAAGTTCTTCCGCCTCATTCGCGTGTCCAGCTCCTCAAAGCGGCTCTGCCATTTCAGGTGGAGTGCCTCGTGCACCTCCACCTTTCCCACGAGGACCGTGGCTTCCTCCTCCCTCACCGCCATCTCCTGCTGCAGCTCTCTTATCGACGCCTCTTGGGTCGCCTGGGCCCCCATCAGCCTTGTGGTCGTCGCGTTCATGGACTCTAAGAGTTCCACTTTCAGCTCCGTAAAACACCGGAGGAGAGCGGCCTGCTGCTCCTCCGCCCATTTTCTCCAATCTTCTAGTGCGCCACCGGCCGCCATTTTGGTCCTCTTCCCCCGCTTTTTTTGGGGAGCTGCTGCCGCTTTTTTTGTCGCCCCTCTCCGAGTACCGACCATAAGGTTGGTCTCACTCTCCTCAGGGAGCCTTCCCCCACCGGGATTCGTCTTTACAGTACCTTCGGGGCCCTCCAATCGGCCCTTAAACACCTTTGTCGCAGGAGCTGCCAAATGTGCGACTTAGCTGGTCATAGCCGCAACCGGAAGTCTCCGGACCCCGATTTATAACAACCACAGGTTTGTACCGGTAGGCTAGATGGCGGGTTCCGGAGGTGGCAGTGGGCAGGAATCAGAAGGATGATCTATTTATAGATGGGAGCTTTCCCAGCTTGAAAGCTTTGGAGGATAAATTTAAATTGCCACCAGGGAATGGTTTTAGGTATTTGCAGGTGCGAGACTTCCTGAGAAAGCAGGTGTCGGCCTTTCCGCTGCTGCCGCCACGGAGGATACAGAATAGAGTAGTTTCCAGTACTTGGGTGGGGGAGGGGAAGGTATCGGATATTTACCAGGAGCTTTCGGAGGCGGAGGAAATCCCAATGGAGGAGCTTAAGGGCAAGTGGGAGGACGAGCTAGGTGGAGATAGAGGCGGGACTGTGGGCGGATGCCCTGAGCAGGGTTAATACCTCCTCATCGTGCGCCAGGCTTAGCCTGATACAATTTAAGGCCATGCTCTGCAAGGACAGTGAATTCTAGTAACAGCAAAGACCTGAAGATATTACCTGAACAGCCAAGGCAGATTCAGTGAAGACACTTCCTCAAATATCTAAATCAAATTGGGCAAAGATATTTTCACATGTCACCTAGTGCAGATTCTACCTACAATACCATCAATGTTAAATTTGGAACAATGAACTCGAGATATTTTGAAAGCAGTTTAAGGGGTTGGTTTAGCACACTGGGCTAAATAGCTGGCTTTTAAAGCAGACCAAGGCAGGCCAGCAGCACGGTTCAATTCCCGTACCAGCCTCCCCGAACAGGCGCCTGAATTTAGCGACTGGGGCTTTTCACAGTAACTTAATTGAAGCCTACTTGTGACAATAAGTGATTTTAATTTTAATTTTTCATTTCATTTTAGGTGGAAATGGTTTTGATGTATAAATTAGTACTAACGATCGTTTGATTCACTATGCCATCTACAAGGTTCCATTACCACCTATAATTTATAATGACTAATAATAGGAAAATGTGATATAGCAGCAGAAAATGCTGGGATTAACTCAGCAGGTCTGGCAACATCTGTGGAGAGAGAAACAAAGATAACGTTTCAAGTCCATATCACCCTTCTGCAGGACTGGTTAGCACTGCTGCTTGACAGCTCCAGGGACCTGGATTCAATTCCAGCCTTGCGTGACTGTGTAAAGGCGTTTGCACATTCTTCCTGTGTCTGCGTGGGTTTCCTCTCACTGTCCAATGATGTGCAGGTTAGGTGGATTGGCCATGCCACATTGCCCCTTAGTGTCCAAAAGGTTCGTTCGGTGGGGTTATGGGGATAGGATGGGGGTGTGGGTCTAGGTAGACCCTCTTTCAGAGGGTTGGTGCAGATTCGATGGGCCGAATGGCCTCCTTCTGCACTGTGGTGGTTGAAACTCATCATAAACTCTGTAGAAGGGTCATGGAATGTTAACTGTTTCTCTCTTCACAGATGCTGCCAGACCTGCTGAGTTTATCCAACATCTGTGTTTTTTAAAAAGTATTTATTAGGACCGTCAATGTTACATCTATAACCCTGTTATATATTCGTAATTGAAGAATTTTACCAGTGCCTGTTTTCCCATTACACATATGCCCACAATTGCCTGTGTACATTTCTCAAACTCCAAGTACTGGGCGCGTTACCCTTGAGGATGTTTAAACCTTTGGGGGTAAAACTGTAGATGGTAGATCTGATGAAAGGCCATCGACCTGAAACGTTGACCACGTTTTCCTTCACTGCGGATGCTACCTGACCTGCCGAGCATTCCCGGGCTCTTCTTGTTTGGCTTTTATTTGAGCTTTTCTGGCATCCATGGTTGGTTGTGGTGTAATAATGTCTCTCTCTTTTGGGGGGGTTGTGGTTCAATAGTTTCTTTTTGAGGTGGGGGAGCTCCGGATTTAAGAAAGCAACACAAGGTTTCTCATTCTAAAAACAAAAAAAGTTAAAATGCAATTTGTCTTCAGCCAGCGGTTGGGAGTAAATATCTGCTGACCGACCCACCTTGCGTTTATTTGCGAGCGAGTTTCGGTCCTGAGACGCTCTCTCCCGTTCCGGAGCAGGCTGCCCTGTGTGTGTGTGTGTGTGCGCACAACATAAACAAAACGCAGAATATATAAACAGAGGAAAACTCGACCCTCTCAATGAAAGCTCGCAACACCACGGAAAGGTTCAAGACCGCACCGGTAAAATTGTTAAGTTTATAATCTCGCAAACGAATGTCGATTTTCAACACCGACCGATATAACACATTCGGATATCTACCGCGAGTTTCCAAGTTTACGATGTCAAAAAGAGTTCAGACGATTTCTCCTCATGTCCGCGATGGGGCTTTCTCTCAAACGCAATGTTTTATTTGACTGACGTTCTCACATATCGTTTGCGGAGGCTTTTTTTAAATCATTAACTATTTTTTTTTAAAGCCGTATATCCTCGGGAGTGAATTGGGTCGATGATCAGGGGGGAAAACACTTTTCAAACGTAGAAAAAAAAAATCTATTCGGAATTTTTTAAAAAGTAAGTGCCTCGGAGGGAAAACTTTTAACTATCTTTTTTTTTAAAAAAGGGGGCTGATCTTTCGCTGAGCGGTGGGGGTCACCGGGTGAGGAAGGGGGAACATCCACGTGTCCATTTTTTTTTGGGAAGGTTAGATAGTGGGTTTTTTAAAAAGCCTAAATCTTAGGTTTTTAAAAACGTGTTTATGGGTTTCACACCCAAGAACGAAGGACCAGGAGTTTCTACAGAGGGACGCGTGGACAATCCTGCAGAGTGTCAAGACTGTTAATTGTGGACGAGTTGGTTCTATTTGATTATCTGGGAGATAAAGAGCCCAATTGTGAAAAGCCCTCACAAACCTCCCACTCTTACGCGCTCTCTCGAGTTATTGCACACTTTCAGATCGGGCTTTTTTTCCGCATTTTTTTTTCCCTCTCCGCGTGTTATTTTATCCGGAAGAGCCGCTTTTATTTTTAAAAAAAAACTGCTGGAGAGAAGATGGCCCTTCCAAATGATCAGACTTTTTTGGAGTTTAAAATCGCCGCCTCTTCTCCCTCTCCGGTGAACAGACAATGCCTGAAGTGAATGTAATCTGGCGGGACATTATTGGTGTGTGTGTGTGTGTAGGGGGTGGCTTTACAATTGAGCAAATCGGGGCATATCTTTTGAGTGAAAGGAGAAGAACACCAGTTGGAAAAAAAATCCCTCGAGGTATTGCCGTGGAGTGAGATGTGTTGAGTGGTCCCTCCTTGGGACGGACGTCCGCGCTCATGGTTTGTTTTAACCAGACCGGGGTCACATTCTCTTTCAGTGTCCAGCCACCTGTTCGCCGAACAGGACAGCCTTGGGGTGACCGAAATGCCGACGGCGGAAAATGTCAACCACAACTACTTTGTGGCCCGTTCGGTTTACTCGGAAAACAGCTTCCTCGAGGAAAACGAGAAAAAGGAGAAAGTGCCCAAAACCATCCGTGACCGACTGGCCAAGAGGTGCAGGTGAGTGAAGGTTTCCCCGGCTCTCCAGACATATATACATACATACCCAGTAAGATCTCTCTCTCTCTCTGAGCCGCTTGTTATTGTGATGTATTTAAAACAGCGGTTTCCTGCTTCCTTTCAATTTAGCAGCAGTGCTGGCACGTCATCAATATTTGCCAGCCATGAGGTGAAACCGTTCAAAAATATGTATCACTGTCAATGGAAAAGAATATCCCTTTTAAGGGACCATTTCTTTGAGAGGCCACGCTTCCAACGGTCCAACATTGCAAATAAAATAAAACTCTAAAGAAAACAGGCTTTGGGATAGATACAAAGTACTAATTTTGAATCTCAGGCATCTCCTTTGCCTCCACAGGGTCTCCTTTTCATTTTCTTACTTGATCCCACCTGTCCTTTGACTGCTGCCTCCTTATTATGTTTCTAACATTACTTTATTAATCTATTTTCATATACTCCTTGGCTCTTTTGTTTCCTTTCAGCTACTTTCTGTATTCCGCTTGCTTCATGACTATTATGAGCCTGACATGTATTTCAGCCTCTGTTATTTTCTGTTTCATTTTTAATCTATATCCCCAGTCGTCATGTTTTGGTTTCCCTCCTTTCTCCCTCTTGGAAATGTGCTTAACTTGTATCTGAACCAATGCCTCTTTGCCGCTCATTGTTCACCTGCTGGCTCGACCTGGGGAAAATCCTCTTTCCACTCAGTGAAATTAGCAATCCTTCAGTTGAGTGTTTTTACATTTGAATGCAGCTTGTCATCTTCTATAACTACTTCAGACCTGTGACCAGTTTCCCAAATGCTTTCCCTTGGAGCCTGCTCTACTTGCCCCAGTTCATTACCTGGAACTATATTCAGCACTGCTTCCTTCCTCTATTGGGTTGAAACACAATGATGAAGGAAGTTCTCTTTTTTTTTACACATTTCAGGAATTCCTCTCCCCCCCCCCCCCCCCCCCCCCCCCCCCCCCCCCCCCCCCCCCCCCCCCCCCCCCCCCCCCCCCCCCCCCCCCCCCCCCCCCCCCCCCCCCCCCCCCCCCCCCCCCTCTGGTTTGCTAACGGATTCACCAAGAAATGGAACATCATCTTGAACATTTGGCTAACTGATAATGATGATATGGTAGTGAGTGTGCTCCAAAACAGAGCCATGGTGTTGCACATAATTCAGGAGAGAATCTTGAAGATCTTGATTAGAAAATACATGGGGCATCTGTCCCAACTCTTGATTATCATTTAGTACTTGTAGGTCCTGATAGATGCCAGCTTCCATCTGGATATAGACCTCTCTAAGACTATGTTGAGAATAGAAAAGATCGCTTCGGTCCCCCTTTTGTTACAAGGACAACAAAATCCCAATGTAGCTTAACCTGGTGACAAAAAATACATAGTTCATGTGAAAAAATTCTACCAGACTGAGATAGATGTGTGGTGAAGCAGTTGGCAAAGCTCTAGCCTGCAGTGATTTGCCACTGAATCCCTCACAAAGTCCCTACATTACAGAAGGAGGCTATTCATTGAGTCTGCATTGACTCTCTGCAAGAGCCTAGGTCCACTGCCTCATCCACCCTGCCCTATCCCTGTGACCCCAGCTAACCTGTACATCAAGGGGCAATTTAGCATGGCCAATCTACCTGCACATTTTTGGACTGTAGGAGGAAACCAGAGCACCCACTCAGACACTGGGAGAAAGTGCAAACTCCACACAGTTACCCAAGGTTGGAATCAAACCTAGGTCCATGGTGCTATGAGGCAGCAGTGCTAATCACTGTGCCACCTCACCTGGATCAAGGAGTTAATGTGCATGCCTGTTCCCATGACATTGGGCTTGGACACGTGGCATATTAGAGTGACTGGCAAAAGGAGGTTTTTCACCATACTGAAAACAAGCCTGATGAGGTAACTCTTAAGGATACATGCCTGATGATAGCAGTTTATAAGCAAATACATTCGTTGTAGCAGACCCGATATCTCCAGTGCTCTGTAATGACTGACTAGCTAGTGTGGCTCACAAATGGAATCTAGAGGGGTACAACATTCCTTTATGACATGAATGCTTCTGACATGGCTCTGGATAATCCTGCAAATCCAAACCTAACATAAAGGGCATCCTAGCTGGACAGGCAGCGGAAAGTGGCTCTGGTAAATTGTGCAGCCGTAACTGGTAATTCCAGATTAACTAACTGGGATGGGGTAGGGGTTGGGAAAGTGTAAGTGGGTTATACCCCTATCGGGGTGGTGGGGGCGTAGAATCAATCTAAGTGACTCACATGGGATGCTACATTTCACAGTAGCTTGAAACGGATACTTGTACTTGGCCCGTAAACAGCCTATTTTAAACATTATGAAGAAAAAGTTCTCAAGAAAAATAAGGAAATTATAATACAAGAAGCATTTTGTTTATGAAGCTTAGCGATAGAACATTGGAAAATAGCTAAAACTTTATGCTCCACATGAATTACAAAAAGGTTTCAGATAGGATGAAAGAATAGGCCATTCAACCTACTTAGCATACTGCACACTTCAATAAGATCATGGCTCATCTTTTACCACAACTTCACTTCCTGTCCCATTCCCATATCCCCTGATTTTTCAGTAGTGTAATGAATGTAGGACATTTTTATATATATTGTGTTATATGTAATGCATTAAAATAACTTGGGGTAAGGTATCCAGATTACATGTCTGCTTAAACTGTGATTAAGGGGTTAACAGCAAGGCAGGCTGTGATGTCACTCATAGGAGGGGCGAGTCTGTTCTTAGCCTTTTGTTTTCAGCCCTGCCCTGTGTCTATTGTTTTTTGTTTCATTTTTAGAGTTCAGCTTTGGTTTCTGAGGAACCAAGGTGTGTTTCTCAGACTGACTTCTGAAAGCTTCTCTCCCAAGGACTTTGTGAATAAATCTGTAAGCCACTTCTGGTTAAGTTTATTCATAAATGGCATTTGACCTGTATGTGTGGATTTTGCTTAATTGAAACGTTAAAAGTAAATGGGAAAATATGCTCAAATACCTTTTTTATTTTAACTGTTTCATCCTTGGATGTTAATGGGGGTAATCCTGTGTTAATAATAACGTTTGTTTTAATGTTAAAGGTCCCTAGTTGTCAGTGGAATCACTCCTTGAGGAAGTATCTTTTCCTCACAGTTTACAAATTTCATAATATAAATTGGAGTCTGGTCAGGAGTAGCCAAACACCTTTCAAACACTGTTTATAAGTTTACTCATCAATTGGGCATCCACAATCTCTTGGGGGTAGAAAATTTCAAAGATTCACAGCTTTTGAGTGTAAGAATCTCTCCTCTTGGTCCCCTTTTCATGAGACTGTGGGCCTCTTCTTCTCAACCCCCTTGTTCAGAGAAACATCCTTCCAGCACCCATCCTGTCCAGTTCCTTAAGAATGCTTCAATTAGATCACCCACTCGAACGCCTCATAAGAAAATTAGCTCCATCCAAGGAATCCGTCTAGTGAACTTTCATTGTGCTCCCTCCAAGGCAAGAATATCTTTCCTTGAGTAAGGAGGCAAAAACTGTACACAACACTTCAGATATAGTTTCACTAAGACTAATTGTAGTAAGAGTTATTTACTCTTGTATTTCAATCCCTTTGTAATGAAGAAGAATATACAGGAAGGGCATTTGTATGTTAACATGGCATCCAAATTCCTCTGAATACCAACATTACCAGCCTCTCATCTTTTTAAAAACCATACTGTTTTCCTATTTCTTTTCTGCATGGTCTGTCCATATCCCTTTGCAGCCTCTATGTATCCTCCTCACAGTTCCACTGAACTTTGAGTCATCAGCTAACTTAGATACATTACACTCAAACCCGTCATCTCAGCCATTGATACAGATTCTAAATAGCTACGGTCCAAGTATTGATCCTTGCATCGCTGCACTAGTTAAAACCTGTCCACTCAAAATTTACATCTTATTCCTACTGTTTTCTGTCCATTAACCACTCCTCAATCCAATATTACCCCAATCCCATCAGCCAAAATTGGGTGTTCAAATCTCTTTTGTGACACCTTATCAAATTTTTGAAAATCCAATTACACTTCTCTTTTAAATAAAAAAAAAAATGTGATGTTTAGGCCAGCTATTATTGCCCACCACTAGTAGCCCTTCAGAAGGTGTTGCTGAGTTGCCTTCTTGAACCGCTGCAGCCCCTGAGGTGTAGGTACGTCCACAGTGCTGTTAGGGAGGGAGTTCCAGGATTTTGACCCAGCAAAGTGAAGGAATGGCAATACATTTCCCAGTCAGGGTAGTAAGTGACTTGGAGAGGAACCTCCAGATGCTGGGGTTCCCAGGTATCTGCTGCTCTTGTCTTTCTAGATAGTGGCCGTGGGTTTGGAAGGTGCTGCTTAAGGAACCTTGACTAGTTCCTGCACTGCACCTTGTAGAGGGTAAACACTGTTCAACGGTGGTGGAGAGATTAAATGTTTGTGGAAGGGGTAGCAATCAAACAGAATGCTGACCTGGATGCTGGCGAGCTTCTTAAGTGTTGCACCCATCCAGGAAATTCCATTACACTCCTGACTTGTGCCTTGTAAATGGTAGACAGGCTCTGGGAGGGTCAGTGGTGAGTTACTCACCGTAGGACTCCTAGCCTTTGACATGCTCTGGTAGCCACAGTATTAATATGGCTAGTCCAGTTCAATTTCAGATCAACGGTAACCCCCAGGATTGTGGGGGATTCAGCTATGGTAATACCATTGAATGTCAAGGGGGATGGTTAGATCCTCTCTTGTCGGAGATGGTCATGTTTGGCACTTGAGTGGCGTGAATTTGACTGTTACTTGTCAGCCAAAGCCTGGATATGGTCCAGGTCTTGCTGCATTTGGACATGGGCTGCTTCATTATCTGTGGAGTTGCGAAAGATCATGAACGTGGTGCAGTCATCTGCGAACATCCCCACTTATGATGAAAGGGAGGTCATTGATGAAGCAGCTGAAGATAGATGGGCGTATGACACTCCCCTGTGGACCTCCTGCAGCGATGACCTGGATTCGAGCTGATTGACCTCCAACCAACACAACCATCTTCCTTTGTGCCAGGTGTGTCTCCAACTAGCGGAGAGTTTGCCCCCGCGATTAACCCCAGTTTTGCAAGGGCTCCTTGATGCCGTACTCCGTCAAATGCTGCCTTGATGTCAAGGGCAGTCACTCTCGCCTCTGGCAATCAGCTCGTGTTTGAACGAAGGGTGAGTGTTATGAGATCAGGAGCTAAGTGACCCTGGCGGAAAATCTGATCATCCGTGAGCAGGTTATTGCTGAGTAAGTGCCATTTGATAGCACTGTTGACTCCTTCCATCACATTGCTGATGATGGAGAGTAGACTGATAGGGTGGTAATTGGCTGGGTTGGATTTGTCCTGTTTCTTGTGTACAGGACTCACCTGGGTAATTTACCACATTGCCGGGTAGATGCCAGTGTTGGAGCTGTATTGGAACAGCTTTGCTAGGGTTGCGGCAAGTTCTGAAGCACTAATCTTCAGTACTATTGCGGGAATATTGGCAGGGCCCATAGCCTTTGCAGTATCTAGTGCCTCCAGCCGTTTCTTGATATCATGTGCAGTAAATCGTATTTGCAGCAGACTGATATCTGTGATGCTGGGGGCCTCCAGGGTGGACTGTGATAGATCATTGACTCAGCACTTCTGACTGAAGATTGTTGCAAATGCTTTAGCCATATCTTTTGCACTGATATGCTGGGTTCCTCCATCACTGACGAGCCACCTCCAGAGTGTGTTTAATTGTCCACCACCATTCACAGCTGGATGTTGCAGAACTGCACAGCTTAGCCTCTCTATTACTTGTTGCTTATGGTGTTTGGTACACAGGTAGTCCTGTGTTGTAGCATTCAGTAAGCCTAATGTTGCTCCTGGCATGCTCTACTGCATTCTTCATTGAACCAGGGTTGATCCCTGGCTTGGTGGTAATGGTAGAGTGGGGGATATGCTGGGCCATGAGTTTGCAGATTGTGGTTGAGTACAATTCTGCTGCTGGTGATGGCCCACAGCGCCTCATGGATGCCCAATGTTGAGTTGTAGATCTGTTCTATCCCATTTTCACCAGTGGTAGTGCCATACAACATGATGCAGGGTATCCTCAATGTGAAGACGGGACCTTGTCTCCAAAAGGACTGCGTGATCACTTCAACTGATACTGTCATGGACAGATGCATCTACAGCTGCAGGCACATTGGTGAGGAAGAGGTCAAGTATGTTTCTCCTCTAGTTGCCTCCCCACCTGCTGCAGTCCCAGTATAGCAGTTACATCCTTTAGGATCTGACCAACTCGGTTTGTGGTGATACTACCGAGCCACTCTTGGTGATTGACATTGAAGTCCCCCACCCAGAGTGTATTCTGTGCCCTTGCCACCCTCGGTGCTTCCTCCCAAGTGGTGTTCAACATGGAGTACTAATTCATCAGCTGATGGGGGATGGTACATGATAATCAGCAGAAGGTTCCTTGCCATATTTAACCTTGAAGCTCTGAGACCTCATAGGGTCCAGAGTCTATGTTGAGGACTCCCTCCCGACTCTATACCACTGTGCTGGCATCTCTGCTGGGTCTGTCTTGCCTGTGAGACAGGACATACCCAGGAATGGTGGTACTGGTGCCTGGGACATAGTCACACTCACAGAATCTTACCACACAGACAATGTCAGGCTGTTGCTTCACTAGTCTGTGAGACAGCTCTCTCAACTTTGGCACACATCCCAGATGTTAGTAAGGAGGACTTTGCAAGGTCAACAGGATTGGGTTTGCCATTGTCATTATCGGTGCCTCTGTCGATGCTGGGTGGTCCAAATCACATTATGCGTTTCTCAGTGCCCTATAGCCACATTCCTAATAACAGATTTTCCCTAATATTGATGTCAGACTGACATTAGGTCTATAATCCCCTGTTTACACTCTCCATCCTTTCTGGCTGGTTTAGCACAGGGCTAAATCGCTGGTTTTGAAAGCAGACCAAGGCAGCCAGCAGCACGGTTCAATTCCCATACCAGCCTCCCCGAACAGGCGCCGGAATGTGGTGACTAGGGGCTTTTCACAGTAACTTCATTTGAAGCAATTTTCATTTCATTTCATTTCATTTTCTTGAATGGCAGGGTTATATTTTCTACCTTGCAATCTGCAGTTATCATTCTGAATGCTGAAAGATCAAAAACCTTGCATCTACTGTCTCCACTACTAGCTCTTTTGTAAAATCCAAGGATTTAGGCTATCCGGACCAGGGGATTTGTCAGATTTTAGCCCCATTGATTTCTCCAGCAATATTTCTTTATTAATATTAATTTCCTTAAGTTCCTCATTCTTGCTAGTACCTTGGTTCCCCAATATTCCCAGAATTTCCTTTTTGTACTGAAGATACAATGTATTTGTTTAATATTGTCTCTGCCATTTCCTTTATTCTGTGTTTTAATTCCTCTGCATATAAGACCTATAGAAGCTTTTATAAACTAATTTGATGTCTCTTGCTACTTCTATTCTCATTGTGTTTATTAATTTCTTGATCATTGTTTGCTGAATTTTAAAACTCCGAATCCTCAGACTTACTACTTTTTTTAGGAGCATTATAGGCTTCTAATGCTAGTACACACACTTGTTAACCATGGTTGGACTGCTGATCCCATGGGGCTTTGATTCTTTTAACGGAATGTTTTTTCTGTGTGAATTCTGGATTAATTCCTTAAATGTTTACCATTGTTTTGTTATGACATCTTGAGCTATTGCACGGTCAATTCTAACCTCATTTGTCTGCACATTCTCCCCGTGTCTGCATGGGTTACAACCCCACAACACAAAGATGTGCAGGTTAGGTGGATTGGCCACGCTAAATTGCCCCTTAATTGGAAAAAAATAATTGGGGGTACACAAATTTATTGATTAGAAAACTTTGATCTGTTGTAATAATAAATTCCAATGAAATAATCTTGTGTTCTGGGTTTTAAACTTTTCGATAAACACAAGCAGAATATGGACCATATAAACAAAGCTATGTTTATTGTCATGCCGGACGTATACATCATACGGCTGAAGGGATAGTAGCAATGCTAAGGCTTCCTTTTCAGTGGCGGGATACTTCCTTTAGCACAGACTTAGTTTATTTGGAAAAATATCCTATCGGCCTCTCAATTCCTGCATCGTCGTCTTGGAGTAACACCACCCCACTCCCAGGTCATTCTCATCCATGGCCATTTTTAAAAATCCTGGATGATGAGCACTGGTTCAGCGCCAACATGGCCCTCGATCTCCCAAACTCTACTTGCCGTTATGTGGACCATACCGTTTTTGCTTGTTCCGTAACATATCCAACATGCACAAGATTTCCGCCTCTAATTGAGTCAGTCTGCATGAGTTTAGTTGAGACAGATGTGACTTTATTGGTTCAGAGTTTCCTATGTCCACATCATGACCCTAGTGTGTCCGTTCAAATCTGCCCATATTTTCTCAGTATCTTTGAGACTTTTCCGTTGTCCTTCTAAATAAGCAAACGTGGCCTTTAATTGCCCTCGGGCTACCTGACAAGCTCCTGTGAGTCTTTCCAGAAACATGGATATGTAATCCAACATTGAGGATTTATTCTGTTGTTTTAGAAACTTCTCTTTCATCAATTTTAATGGACCCTATATTTCATGGCCATAAAATAATTCAAATGGACTAAACTCAGTAAATTAGTTCAGAGAATCTCTGCTGGCAAATGGTAAGAAATCCAATCTCTTGTCCTAGTTTCTTGGATAGTCATGGCAATAGGCCCAAATCAAACTTTCTGAGTCTGGTGATAGCTCTCCAAAGTTCTCTGAGTTTGTGGATGATAGGTAGTTTATTTTAAGTGTTTGATACCCAAATGTAACGGTTAAAAGTCCGTTTTAGATGGATGCCTTCCAGCACTTCTTTCTTCGGTCTAGGCCTTCAGATGGAGGTTTTTGCATCCAGTCTGTAATGGGTTTTACTGTAAATTCATTCAGGACTCAAGAACCTCCTCTGCTGGTTCAGAATAGAGCAGCTCGGCAGCATTTCTGGAGAAAAGGAGACATTGGGCAGCAGCTCAGAGCTTCTCTCAGTCTCCAGGATCCAATTATCCCTTCCTGGGGTTCTCTGAAAACCATCCCACATGGTTAGGACCCAATCACCACTGCCTGTCGCTGGACAGAATATGGCCGTTGTCTAATTCATTGGCCACCAGCCAAGCAATCAAACTGAATCCCTCTGATCTCTCGGGTGCCAGAAAGTCCAGCTATTCAAAAGCTAAATGTACATTTAGCACAATGTACATTTGAGCTCCTGAAATCCTCTGCTAGACTTAAAGGTCTATTACTTAGGGCGGCATGGTGGCACAGTGGTTAGCACTGCTGCCTCACAGCACCAGGGACCCGGGTTCAGTGCTAACCTTGGGTGACTGTGGAATTTGCACGTTATCCCTGTGTCTGCGAGGGTTTCCCCTGTATGCTTCAGTTTCTTCCTACAGTCCAAAGATATGTAGGTGGATTGGTCATTTAAATTGTCCCGTAGTGTCCAACGGTGAGGTGGGGTTATGGGTTACTGGGATAGTATTGGCCTAGAAGGGTGATTTTTCAGAGGGTCGGTGTAGCTGAATTCAGCTCGATGGGCTGAATGGCCTCCTTGTGCACTGTAGGGTTTCTATAATTTTATGATTCATTAAATATCCATGGACCAAAATGATAACCACAACGTAAAAGTAATGAGAAATAAGAGAATCAACAGGGCCTTGCACATCATATGTATATTCTAGTCTAGTTTTCCAACCTACCTTCTGAGTATTTCCAGATTTTTCTGGTTTTGTTTTGAACTGTCCTATGTGTGTGCTAACTGTTGGAAGGAAAATATTATCTGTAAAAATAAATCTGTACAACAAGAAATTAATTTTGGAATTCCTATAAGAAATCAAGGACACTGCCACAGTCGCCTCCCTACATGCCATAATTACCACCCCATTGCCCTTCTCCTTGAACCGTGAGGTGATTTCATCCCTCAGGATTTGGAAGCAGTTTTGGCAGACTTCAATCTCCTCTCACTATCCTCACTTGCCCCAATATGTGACAACCACCCCTTCATGCCTTCGAGCTTAGATCCATCGTTCAGGTTCTGGAGAACAGGAGGCCTGGTGCACTTTGGGGATTTATTCCTAGATGGAAGCTTTGCCAGCCTTTGAAAAACTCTCAGACAGGTACAATCTGTCTGGTCCGAACCTTTTTGGGATTTCTCCCTGCTGGAAGAGGTACTGGCCTTGGAACAGCAGGGGAGAGGGTCAATTTCAAATATGAACAGCCTCCTTCTATCTTCGGATCCTGCCCCTTTGAAGAGAATATGTGAGAAATGGGTCACGGTGGTGGAACTCGGCTCTGTGCTTACTGAGGAGGTTTGGAGAGACACCTTCTACAGGGTGAATTCCACATCACCCTGTGCCAGACTGAGTTTGGTACAGTTCAAAGTGCTACATAGAGCACACTGGACAAAGGCAAGGGTAAGTGGATTTTTTTTTCAAGGCCTGGAGAACAAGTGTGACCGCTGTTCACTTGCACCGGCTAACCCCACACGTGCATTTTAGTCTTGTCCTAAGCTTGCTGGATTCTGGACTTTGTTTTTTTTGGAAACAATATCCAAGATTTTGCGGACATCCATAAAACCATGCCCGCTGGTTGCAATATTTGGGGTTTCGGATTCCCCGTCTTTCTACTCGGTAGTGAGGGTGGATGTTCTTGCCTTCACCTCCTTAATAACCAGGAGGCATATATTGTTCAACTGGAGATCCCCTTGTCCACCCAAGGCATCGGCCTGAATGGAAGACTTGACATCAGTCTTGCATCTGGAGAACGTCAAGTATGCCATCAGAGGCTCAGTGGGGAGGTTCTACCAGAGATGGCAGTCATTCATTTATTTCTTTGAGGGCCTGGACATGTTAGGAGAGTAGGGGGATTGGTTAATATTTGGTTGTTGATGAAAGTTACATTGTGGGTATATTTCTGGCTATATGTATATTATTTATATTTGATAACTCAATAAAATATTTATTTGGAAAAACAAAAAATCAAGGACACTCTCTCTATTGGATCAAATCAACTTTTCAGAACCATTTAGAGGATCATTTTGAATATTAAACTATGAAACGATGTTATAATTATTCTCATTGGATGCAAGAGGAGTTTTGGGAGCAAAGTGCAAGTTTTCTGAATAATAAATATGCCAAGGAACCAGTTATGTGGATAGGGGGGGCATTTTATGAAATAGTGGGGTTATCGAGCCAGCTAAAGAAGCCAAAATCTAAGCCTATTGTGGAGTAGATTGCTTGCTGGTTCATTTGTGGCATTCAAAATTGGGTCATGTCAGTCTCTGGTTTAACAAAGTATGCAAGAATATACATTTTGAGCAGGGCACACAAATGTAAAAGAGTCGGGTTCGCCTCAACCCAGACTGTTGTTGCCGTTTGACTTTTTTGGGAAAATTCAAACCAACTGAAGAGGTAAATATATTTTTTTCAATGTTTTATGACCCTCCCCTATGATGTTATGTCCTTGAAGCCTCTCCAATTTGTTATTTGTTATAATCTACGCCCTTAGATTTTATTGTTTATTTTTGGTCTGACATTTATTATGAAGGACACTGCATGATTTGACTGCACATTGAGATTGCCCCATCTGAATTCAATTGAAATTATATTGATTTTGCTGCGTGTATCAAAATAAGTTATAAATTGTGATTTTGTTCCTCAGTTGCTCAACTAAAAGGGTTCTGGGTATAATTAAAGGCTTTGTACCTGTATTGGATTGGCTGCCCAAGTACAGACTGAAGGAATGGTTGCTTGGAGACATTATTTCTGGACTGAGCACTGGCCTGGTAGCAACATTACAAGGTACATTTCTTTGCAGAACACATATTTTCTATTTAACTTTATACTTTTCTGATTTTGGAATCCAAAGGAAATAATAGCTCTCTTGGTCTATGCAATTGTAGCTTCTGCAATCACTGATTGTTCTTCTTCATTTGACTGTAGAACTGTGCTCCTCTTCACTTTATAAGGATATCGATAATTTCAAACTTGTGAATTAAGACCAAATTCCATGACCGTATATTCTTTAATTGAACTTTGGTTATTGTTCCATTCAATATGTGACTCAGTTAATTACACTTAGTCGTGTAATAATGACCTTTACCCATAATTCAAAAATGTATTTAGTTTTCTGTCCTGGGTCTATCATCTACTGAAGAGCTGGATCAACATTTATACATTGCATCAATCATGACTAGTGGCATTTTATTTGTTTACCTCGACTAATCGTTTGCCAAGGACCACTTTTCAGCCAATAAACAAAGCTGCTGGTCTTTTGTGATCCCCGAGTCATTAGGGTAAAGCCCATTCACATCAAATGACTGGTGTGACTCCTTGGAGTACCGTTGTATACTTCTTACTTAAAATTATGCAATGAAAGGTGACAGTTTTTTAAATAGACCTCTTTGGTGAATTTAAAACCCTACTGAGAACTTGTTGATGTTATAGTCTAAATCACAGACCCGTGTCTCCTCGTTAATAAAAGCATATGATTAAAGTGGGATCATATTTTGGGAACACATTTGTGTTTGAATGGTTTATATACTGCATTGTGATCAAAATAGCCTATCTTCACTAACTGTCTGGTCTAATAAAGCCACGCATCTTGAATGCAGTGCAGCTTATGATAGCATCGCAGGAAATGGTTAGAGGAACCCATGCTCTAAGCCCTGATGCAGATAAGGAATCAGATGTTCTTCACCATAGGCTGCTCCTGAACAATTGCCTGCTAGTTAGGTTAGTTATAGAGCTGTATTTGTATAATCTGCAATTTGTGATCCTCTGTTGCTTGCTGTGAGATTTATAATAATATTCCATAGTTAAGATGGTGAAAGCTAGTATCATAAGTAAACCATTCATTTTTCTTTACTTTAGGTTTTGCATTTGCTCTGTTGGCTGAAGTCCCTGTTAGCTATGGTCTCTTCTCAGCATTTTTCCCTATTCTGCCTTATTTCTTCTTGGGAACTTCAAAGCATTTGGCCGTAGGTGAGTACACTTCTAAATCTCTGAGCTCTTTTACTTTTAACCTCAGTAATATGGTTATGTTGAAAATAACATGTAACTGTTTCCTACATTTTCTGAACTGGGAAATAATTTTTTAAATTTAGAGTACTCAATTATTTTTTCCAATTAAGGGGCAATTTAGAGTGGCCAATCTACCTAACCTGCACATCTTTGGGTTGTGGGGGTGAAACCCACGCAGACACGGGGAGAATGTGCAAACTCCACACGGACAGTGACCCAGGGCCGGGATTCGAACCCGGACCCTCGGTGCCGTAGGCTGCAATGCTAACCACTGTGCCACCGTGCTGCCCCAGAACTGGGAAATTATTAATAGACGTTCTCAATAAGAATATTTGATGTAACCTGCTGCATTTTGTAGCCGTTGCTTTCCGCTAAAGCAGAAATATATTTTGAAGGCACGGGACTGCCGTTTAAACAAGCCCAACACAAATTCCGCTACCTGGGGATCCAAATAGCCCATGACTGGAAAGGGATCCACAAATGGAACCTCACCAGTCTGACAGAGGAAGTAAAAAAGGACCTGCAAAGATGGAACACTCTCCCTCGCGGGGAGAGTCCAGATGATCAAAATGAACGTACTGCCCAGGTACCTCTTCCTACTTAGATCCACTCCGATCTACATCCCCAAGGCCTTTTTCAAAGCGCTGGACAAACTAATCATGGCGTTCATATTGGGGGGGGGGGGGGGGGGGGGGGCTACCCCTCCCAAACCTACAATTCTACCACTGGGCGGCGACGGCCGAACGAATAAGGGGATGGATCAAGGAGCCAGAAGCCGAGTGGGTGCACGCAGAAGAGGCCTCCTGCACGGGGACCTCCCTCTGGGCCCTTGCCACGGCAGCACTCCCATCCCCACCCAAAAAACACTCCAGCAGCCACCCTCCAATCCTGGAACCAACTACGACAGCAATTTGACCAAAATGTTGGACAAAGCTCCCATCTGCAACAACCATAGGTTCACACCAGCCCTCACTGACACCACCTTCAAAAGGTGGGGGCAGGACGGAGGGACACTGACAGTCAGGGACCTATACACGGACGGCAGGATCACAACACTGGACGAACTGACAGAGAAATTCCAGCTAGCCGGGGGAACGAGCTAAGGTATCTACAGCTCAAACTTCCTATGAAAGGAGACAAGGACGTACCCACAACTGCCACCGCAGACACTACTGGACGCAAGCATACTAGACAAAGGAAACTGTAGTGACATGTATGACTGACTGATAGAAAGGGTCGACACCGTACTGGATGCAACAAGAAAGAAAATGGGAGGAGGACCTGGGGATTGAGATAGGGTCGGGACTCTGGAGCGAAGCACTGCGTAGGGTCAACTCCACCGCCACGTATGAGTAGGTTCTTCCCGGATGTGGAAGATAGATGTGAATGGTGCCAAGGAGGCCTGGACAACCACGCCCACATGTTCTGGTCTTGCCCCAGACTTGCAGGGTACTGGACAGCCTTCTTTGAGGTAATGCCCAAAGTGGTCTCATAGTTAGGGATCCTCTCGGAAGGAGCGATCACAATATGGTGGAATTTAAAATACAGATGGAGGGTGAGAAAGTAAAATCAAATACTAGTGTTTTGTGTTTAAACAAAGGAGATTACAAGGGGATGAGAGAAGAACTAGCTAAGGTAGACTGGGAGCTAAGACTTTATGGTGGAACAGTTGAGGAACAGTGGAGAACCTTCCAAGCGATTTTTCACAGTGCTCAGCAAAGGTTTATACCAACAAAAAGGAAGGACGGAAGAAAGAGGGAAAATCGACCGTGGATATCTAAGGAAATAAGGGAGAGTATCAAATTGAAGGAAAAAGCATATAAAGTGGCAAAGATTGCTGGGAGATTAGAGGACTGGGAAATCTTTAAGGGGCAACAGAAAGCTACTAAAAAAGCTATAAAGAAGAGTAAGATAGAGTATGAGAGTAAACTTGCTCAGAATATAAAAACAGACAGTAAAAGTTTTTACAAATATATAAGACAAAAAAGAGTGGCTAAGGTAAATATTGGTCCTTTAGAGGATGAGAAGGGAGTTTTAATAATGGGAGATGAGGAACTGAACAGGTTTTTTGGGTCGGTCTTCACAGTGGAAGACACAAATAACATGCCAGCGACTGATAGAAATGAGGCTATGACAGGTGAGGACCTTGAGAGGATTGTTATCACTAAGGAGGGAGTGATGGGAAAGCTAATGGGGCTAAAGGTAGACAAGTCTCCTGGCCCTGATGGAATGCATCCCAGAGTGCTGAAAGAGATGGCTAGGGAAATTGCAGATGCACTAGTGATAATTTACCGAAATTCACTAGACTCTGGGGTGGTCCCGGTGGATTGGAAATTAGCAAACGTGACGCCACTGTTTAAAAAAGGAGGTAGGCAGAAAGCAGGAAATTATAGGCCAGTGAGTTTAACTTCGGTAATAGGGAAGATGCTGGAATCTATCATCAAGGAAGAAATTGCGAGGCATCTGGATAGAAATTGTCCCATTGGGCAGACGCAGCATGGGTTCGTAAAAGGCAGGTCATGCCTAACTAATTTAGTGGAATCTTTTGAGGACATTACCAGTGCAGTAGATAACGGGGAGCCGATGGATGTGGTATATCTGGATTTCCAGAAAGCCTTTGACAAGGTGCCACACAAAAGGTTGCTGCATAAGATAAAGATGCATGGCATTACGGGTAAAGTAGTAGCATGGATAGAGGATTGGTTAATTAATAGAAAGCAAAGAGTTGGGATAAATGGGTGTTTCTCTGGTTGGCAATCAGTAGCTAGTGGTGTCCCTCAGGGATCCGTGTTGGGCCCACAATTGTTCACAATTTACATTGATGATTTGGAGTTGGGGACCAAGGGCAATGTGTCCAAGTTTGCAGATGACACTAAGATGAGTGGTAAAGCAAAAAGTGCAGAGGATACTGGAAGTCTGCAGAGGGATTTGGATAGGTTAAGTGAATGGGCTCGGGTCTGGCAGATGGAATACAATGTTGACAAATGTGAGGTTATCCATTTTGGTAGGAATAACAGCAAACGGGATCATTATTTAAACGATAAAATATTAAAGCATGCCGCTGTTCAGAGAGACTTGGGTGTGCTAGTGCATGAGTCACAGAAGGTTGGTTTACAAGTGTAACAGGTGATTAAGAAGGCAAATGGAATTTTGTCCTTCATTGCTAGAGGGATGGAGTTTAAGACTAGGGAGGTTATGTTGCAATTGTATAAGGTGTTAGTGCGGCCACACCTGGAGTATTGTGTTCAGTTTTGGTCTCCTTACTTGAGAAAGGACGTACTGGCGCTGGAGGGTGTGCAGAGGAGATTCACTAGGTTAATCCCAGAACTGAAGGGGCTGGATTATGAGGAGAGGTTGAGTAGACTGGGACTGTACTCGTTGGAATTTAGAAGGATGAGGGGGGATCTTATAGAAACATTAAAAATTATGAAGGGAATAGATAGGATAGATGCGGGCAGGTTGTTTCCGCTGGCGGGTGACAGCAGAACTAGGGGGCATAGCCTCAAAATAAGGGGAAGTAGATTTAGGACTGAGTTTAAGAGGAACTTCTTCACCCAAAGGGTTGTGAATCTATGGAATTCCTTGCCCAGTGAAGCAGTTGAGGCTCCTTCATTACATGTTTTTAAGGTAAAGATAGATAGTTTTTTGAAGAATAAAGGGATTAAGGGTTATGGTGTTCGGGCCGGAAAGTGGAGCTGAGTCCACAAAAGATCAGCCATGATCTAATTGAATGGCGGAGCAGGCTCGAGGGGCCAGATGGCCTACTCCTGCTCCTAGTTCTTATGTTCTTATGGTGGGTGTGAGGGTGGAGCCATGCCCGAAAGTGGCAGTCTTCGGGGTTTCAGACCAGCCAGATCTATTCCTGGGGAGGAGGGCGGACGCCCTTGCCTTTGCCTCCCTGATCGCCTGCCGCAGAATCCTGTTCGGCTGGCGGTCAACAGCACCACCCAAAGCTGCAGACTGGCTGTCCGACCTCTAAGAATCTCTCCAAATGCAGAAAATCAAATTCGCCATCCGAGGGTCAGACAACGGCTTCCACAGAACGTGGTAGCCATTCACCCAATTGTTCCAGGACCTGTTTGTGGCCAACGAACATGAGGAAGAATAGCCAGGTAACCAAGAATCAGGGGAAAGTAGCCAAAGCGTAAAAGGAGAGATAGACGCAGCACGGTGGCCTAGTGGTTAGCACAACCGCCTCACGGCGCTGAGGTCCCAGGTTCGATCCCGGCTCTGGGTCACTGTCCGTGTGGAGTTTGCACATTCTCCCCGTGTCTGCGTGGGTTTCGCCCCCACAACCCAAAAATGTGCAGAGTAGGTGGATTGGCCATGCTAAATTGCCCCTTAATTGGCAAAAATAATTGGGTAATCTAAATTTATAAAAAAAAAAAAGGAGAGATAGACCGGGGGGGGCCGCTAATCCTAAGAGGAAAGAAGGGCGAACCACGGGAGAGGAGGAGGGGGGTGGTGGTGGTGGAGAGGGAAGAGATAGGGAACAAGAGAGGAGAACCAGGGAGGTGGGGGGGGAGGCAGGGAAATTTAGAAAATGAGAGCCGGAAGGAAGGCACGGGACACAGTAATGAACATGGCATCTCCAGGAGTAGGGAACGAGGAGAATGAAGACGAAAGACGACAGAAGCGGAGGTGAGCGCGAGACGGCAGCGAGATCCGTCCGGTAGAAGCAAGCGACAACAGCACCAAACCCATGACTCTTATAGCATTAGTCCATGCCTAATGCAAACCTACCTTTTTTAAAAATAAATTTAGATTACCCAATAATTTTTTCCAATTAAGGGGCAATTTAGTGTGGCCAATCTACCTACTCTGCACGTTTTTGGGTTGTGGGGGCGAAACCCACGCAGACACTGGGAGAATGTGCAAACTCCACACGGACAGTGACCCAGAGCCGGGATCGAACCTGGGACCTCAGCGCCGTGAGGCGTTTGTGCTAACCACTAGGTCACCGTGCTGCCCTCAAACCTACCTTTTTAGAGTTCGATGAATCACTGAGTGTAAGTGGACTTGCAGAAATATTGTTAATCAAATCAACACATTTCCCTTACAAATATAGAAACTGTAATTTGAAAATTGGGATAAGAATTGGATGACATTCCATTGTGAAGTCCTTAAAAACCTATGTATGAAGAATGACCATGTAGATAAGCCAAGGGATGGCACCTGGCATTTGTGAGATTGTACTCCAGCATTTTGCTGCTGAAGAGGAAAGTAGAGACGATTATATGGGGGGAAAGGACTGTCTTGTAAATTATGGGAACATTCCTATTTGAAAGTTCCCATTGTACTTTATCAGCCACGGTGATGTGTGACGGTTGAGATCTGCTTCTGCCATTAATATATTTATTTGCTCGATTTTTGCGTAGGACCCTTTCCAATCACCAGTTTGATGATAGGGGCTCTAATTCTACAAATGGCACCTGATGAACATTTCCTGATTTCAAGTAACATGACGAGTCTCAACGCTTCAGTTGTGGACACTGTTGCCAGAGATGGCCAGAGAGTCATAATTGCATCCTCAGTCACTGTTCTTGCTGGCATTATTCAGGTAATAAACCTTTTAATTGTGTTGCTATTTCTGCTCATTAATCAAAATCATGAGGGGTCTGGACAGAGTGGATAGGGAGAAAAGGTTCCGACAGGCAGAACCAGAGGATTTGAGATGAGAGGCAAATGAGAAAAAGTGTTTTACGCGGCATTTAGTTAGGAACTGGAATACGTTACCTGAGATTATTGCCTGAGCCACGTGCAAATTGGCATAGGGTACATAAAAGTAGAGAGATGAATATACCACTCAAAGACTGGTGTGGGAGCGGTGGGCTTTGGTTTGTGAGATCAGTACTGGGGAAAGTAGGGACTGCACCGTTGGGATGGCCTACATCTGAATTTTGCTGGGACCAGTGTTCTTACAAACCACATAAATAGGGAAGTAGAGAGGGTGTAGTAATCCACAGGAGGCAGGAGTTCCGTCACCACACCAATATTTATTTACAATAACGATATTACAGGAGCAGCTACAAACAGTGCTGCTAGCAGTCCAGTCAACTTAAGACTGCTCACAAAGCCTACACAGGTGATTATATGGGTCCCCTCAATGAGCTATCATTGAGGGAGCTCTAACTCCAATTGGCCAACCAATAAAGCCAATTGGAATTCATTACAGAGGGGTTTAAACTAAATGGGGTTTGGGGATTCTGTAGAGGGTATATGTAGGCTTACAAAGCAAAAAGATATGATAGCATTACAAGGCAGCTATTTAGTTAATATCAAGAGTGTGATGGAAAGGGACAGAGTGGGTCCTCTCTGTCATTTAACATTTAACAAAAAAAAGAAACAAATGGGGCCAAAAAAGAAAAAATGGTAACAAGGCAAAATGTAATGGTTCTTAATTTATTTATTTTGTGCCAAATGCTACATACATTTCACAGCACGAGTTGAGGTTAATGAATATGATCTTATAGCCATTACAGAGACGTGATTACAGGGAGATCAAAACTGGGAACTAAATATTTAGGGATGTGTCACTTTTCATAAGGACAGGCAGGTAGAAATCTGTGGTGGAATGGCTTTATTAGTGCAAGATGGAATAAGTACAATAGCAAGAAATGATCTTGGATTGGAAGATGTAGAATCCATATGGGAGGAGGTCAGCAATAAGAAGAGGGAGTAGTCTATAGACTCCCAAACAGTAGCTATACTGTAGGACGGAAAATTACTACGGTATGTAAAAAGGCAGTACTTTAATCATGGGTGACTTTAATCTTCATTTAGATTGGGAAAATCAAATTGGCAAAGGAAGAATTCATAGTGTTTTGAGACAGTTTCTAAAAACAATATGTTGCAGATCCAACCAGAGACCTGGCTATTTTGGATTTGGTAATGTGTAATGAGGCAGGTTTAATAAACAAATCTGTAAAATATACCCTAGAAAGCAGTGACCATAACAAGGTAGAGTTTAGCAGTCGATTGAGAGTCAGAAACATGGATCAGAAACAACTGTGCCTCACCTAAATAAGGATAATTACAAAGCAATGAGGGCAGAGTTGGCTGGAGAGGACTGGGACAGGGGTTTAGCAGAAAAGACAGCAATGGGGCAGCACGGTGGCGCAGCGCTTAGCACTGCTGCCTCACGGTGCTGAGGACCCAGGATCGATCCCGGCCCTGGGTCACTGTCCATGTGGAGTTTGCACATTCTCTCCGTGTCTGCGCGGGTTTCGCTCCACAACCCAAAAAATGTGCAGGGTAGATGAATTTGCCACGCTAAATTGCCCCTTTTAATAAAAGTAAATAATAATGACTTGGACAAGGGAAGTGAATACACTGGCGCCATGTTTGCGGATGACACAAAAATAGATGGGATGGCAAGTAATCAGGATAACAGCTATAGAAGGATATAGACAGGTTGGGTGAGTGAGGGGAAAAACTTGACAGATGGAATATAATGTAGGAATATGTGAAATTAGGCACTTTGGTAGGAAGAATAAAGGAGCTGAATATTATTTAAATTGAGAAAGACTGCAGCACAGAGGGATATGGGGGTCCTCTTGCCTAAATCATAAAAGCTGATGTGCAAATTCAGCAGAAAATTGGGAAGTCAAATGGAACAATGGCCTTTATTCAAAGTGAATGGAGTATAAAAATTGAGACATCTTGCTAAAACTGTACAGTGCACTAGTTAGACCACTGAAATACTGTGAACAGTTTTGGTTCCTTTATCTAAGGAAAGATAGACTGGTATTGGAGGCAGTCAAAGAAAGTTTACTAGGTTGATCCCGGATATGGAGGGATTTTCTTATGAGGAGAGGTTGAGTAGATTGGGCCTGTACTCGTTGGAGTTTAGGAGAATGTGAGATGACCTTATTGAGATGTATAGAATTACCCGGGAGCTTGACAGGGTGGATGCTTCCTCTTGTGGAAGAGGCTAGGACTAGAGGTCCTAATCACAATAAAGGGGCATCGATTAAGCGACAGGTGAGGGGGAATTTATTCTTCGAGAGGGTAATGAATCTGTGAAATTATTTACCGCAGAGAGCTGCAGAGTCCTGGTTGTTACGTATGTTCAAACTGAGATAGAAAGATTTTTAATCAATAAGGGATTGAGGGTTTGGGATGAGGCAGGAAAGGGAGTTATGCATTGTATCAGATCGGCCATGACCTCATTGAATGGCGATGCGGACTGGGTGGCGTACTACTCTTTTGGCCTTATGGACATGATAGGCCAAATGGCCTGCTTCTGTGCTGTAACAATATGCAGTTTCAATAACATTTGTAACAGCTGTTTTCTTCAAATTTTAGCTTGCACTTGGGGTTCTGCAAGTTGGTTTCATTGTTCGATACCTCTCCGTCCCATTAGTGGGAGGATTTACGACAGCTGCTGCATTTCATGTTTTTGTGTCTCAATTGAAAATATGTTTAAGCGTCCCAACACAGAGTTACATTGGCATCCTCTCTGTTATCTATGTGAGTATGATCTTGTGCTTGTTAAAGAATAAAGTCTTGTCTAATATGAAGCAGTTTTGAATATTAAGACTACAATATCAATTTCAGTTGTGACTTAGTGTACTTGTAAGATGCAGAGGAATTGGAAAATAAAGCTTTTTTATTTTTTATTGACTCAATTGGAAACCGTACCCTTTCTTTAGATCGCTTCAATTAAAAAGCAAATTTAAGGTAATTAGATCTAATCAGCAGGACAGCGCAGTGGTTAGCACTGCTGCCTCACAGCACGAGAACCCGGGTTCGATCCTGGCCTCAGGACATTGTCCATGTGGAGTTTGTACATTCTCCCCAAATCTGCGTGGGTCTCGTCCCCACAACCCAAAAATGTGCATGGTAGGTGGATTGGCCACGCTAAATTGTCCTTTAATTGGGAAAAAAATTGGGCACTTTTAAGTTTCTAAAATATTTAATTTTTAAAAAACCTGCTTTACTCTTAACTATAGGTTTTGCTCATCCAGGGATAGAAACTCTGCTGTTCAAAAATGTGCCATGGATCTTGCATGGCCAGCTGAACAGGAAATTAGAATGCAAATGTACTATCTTAAAGACAATACTTTCAAAAACACAGCACACCCATTAGTACTGCATTAAGTATGTATTTGAGTCTTTGGTGTGATTAGAATCCAAAGCAAGCTATGCAGGAAAGAATGCTACTCGTTGAATCAGCTGACTTAGTTATGAGAACTTAATCAATGAACCTTTCTCTAACCCGGGTGGAAGAGTCAAACTGCTGAGATGCAACATTGTTATAACATCAGCTTTTTAATTTATTTTGTAGACTCTTATTGACATATTCCGTAATATTCGACAAACCAATATTGCAGACTTCGTTGCTGGCTTGATTACCTTTGTGGTGTGTGTAATTGTCAAAGAAATCAACAATCGTTACAAAGATAAGATTAAAGTACCTATTCCTATCGAAGTGATTGTGGTAAGTTATCTGTAGTAGTTTAAGTCAACCCCATAGGAAAGGGTGGAGCATCAGTGCATTTTTTTTTCTGTCATTTTGCTCTTGCTTTTCTAAAGTTGCTGTTATTTTGTTTCATTGCAATAGACGGCTCTCTGGCACCTTTCCAATGTGCCTGTTGTTCACAGAAGAGCCAACATTGAATATTCGACTATGAAAGGGTTAATTGGATTATTTCATGCTATTTTCACATGATGTCCACTCTGGGGCAGTTGGATCACAATTAAGAACCGGAATCATGTCTGATTTTTATTTCCTCGAACCCTGGGGACAGTCACGTCTACTCTCTACCCCACCTGCTGCTCTGTCAAATCAATTAAGATCTTATGACCCAATTTGGCTTGTGAAATGTTTGGCTTAGTACCACACAATGCCGGGGAGGAAGTGTCTATTTTCTAAACCATTTGCTACAAGATTGAATTCCGTTTCTGTTCTTTCTTCTAGAGAGGTGTGGTGTTAAGACCCACCCTGTTAATTTATAAGACGGATTCCACTGCACGGACAAATAGCTAAACCACCTGCTCATTCATAAACTTTGTGTTTAGTCTTTTTTCTCTTTGGTTGAAACATTTTTTCTTCAATGGTTGTGCAAGGTTCAATCAAGGCATTCAAAAGGGCATTAGATGATTACTTGAATAAAAATAATGTGCAGGGATATGGGGAAATGTCAGGGGAGTGACAGTAAGCCCTGTGAAGTAAGTGAGTTAGGTGAATTGAACATTCTGAATTCTCCCTAAGTGTACCCAACCAGGCGACGTATTGTGTGGCTATTAGGCAATTTTCACAGCTTCATTGCAGTGTTAATGTAAGCCTACTTGTGACAATAAAGATGGAGGGTTGCGCCTCCAAGCTGCTAGCCTAATTAACAGGCCAGCAACTTTGCAGTCTCAGTGCCACTGATAAAGGTGCATCTCCCTATTGAGGAGCCATCAGTTACGTGAAAAATGTCTTTAAAGTTCTGCCAGGAAGTTGGGTCTTGGCTTTTAGATAATGGGGCCATGGGGGCAGCTGTTGCCACTGGTGGGTCTTCGATGGAGCATCCAGAGGGAAGCCCCCACCCCCACTGTTGAGAGTACATCTGGGAGGTTGTCTTCGAATAGCTGGAGCACTCAACCATGCAATGGGGCTGGGGGAAGCTTGGATGGTGGTAAAATCCCAGCAGTGTCATAAAGTAACCATCTACAGACCAATTAATCATTTTAGTTGGCTGCCCATCCAGGTTGGTGGATAACAAAGCTGCTGCTGTTCCCACCTTTGATAATATCCCATGGCAGTAGGATCATGTCTGCCTCTCCAGCTGACACCTTCCACTGTCACTTTTATCCCCTTGCCTATTTCCTGATATAATATAGCCCTAGGAGTTCCACAGATTTGAGATCCTGATATCAAATGCCTTAGTTAGAATAGGATTGGTGAAGATGCCAAGAGAGGTAACAATAGATAATTGTGATTGATATTTAAATGCAAATGTTTGCTTGTTCCAGACTATAATTGCGACAGGGATTTCCTACGGTGCTAATTTGGAACAGAAGTATAATGCTGGAATTATTAAAAAGATTCCAATAGGGTAAGAAGATGCATTGAAAAGACTGCTGCATCAGTTTTGTCTTAAAATTTTAATTATATTCTTTGTATTCTTCTTGGTTACCGACATTAAAACTTTTGTCAGATTGAGTTCAGTAATCCTTGAATAATTTGTTTCTGCACTTGTCCACAGATTTTTACCACCAGTGGCACCAGATGTGAGCCTGTTTTCCCAAGTGGGAACGTCGGCATTTTCCATTGCAATAGTGGGATATGCAGTGGCTGTTTCAGTTGCTAAAGTATTTGGCACCAAACACGACTATCCCATTGATGGAAATCAGGTAAGAGAAGGTTTAAACATCACGTCCATTATTATTTGGCATCTTAATTATATTAGGGAGGTCTTGTAACACAGTGGGTAGTATCCCTTCCTCTGAGCCAGAAGCTCCAGGTTTGAGTCCCATTCCAGAACTTGAACTGAAGGTGCATTCATAATGTGGCCAAACTGGTTGATTATCAACCTGTAAATTCTTCCAATATGGTGATTAGAGTGGGAGCAGGCAAGCTATAGCTTCCAGTGTCAGAGTGGTGACCTAGAGGAAAACTCTAGCCATGGGAACACACGTAAACATGTGCTTTGTGTGCATAGAGAAAGCTATAAATTTAAGTTGTATTAGAAGGTAAAATGGCTACAACTTACATAGCTGTTCCATAAACATTCAGCTTTACTTTATGCCAAAATTAGTTAACACGATTTTATTGTTATGTTCCTATCATTCAAAGCTTTTTTTAACAAATGTCCTGCATGATGGGAAGAAAATTTAGAAATCAAACGGTTTGTGAGCTGACAAGTCCTATTAAAGTGATCCAGCACTCCTAGATTATGAGATTGTATTGGGTGAAACTTAACATTGGCGGTGTTGTAAAATAGGTCACCTGTTTAATGTGTTTACCTGATGTTCTTTTTCTGTCTATTACGGGTGGTGGATCTACCTATTTAGCATCTCCATGTTTCACCCATTCAAAGTTCTGCCCATAATATTTTCATCTTGGAAAAATAAGAATGTGGGCTTGAGTGACAAATGTAAATTTAATTAGAAAATAAGGAGTGTTGGTTCTGCAGTTTCTGTTGAACTAACCCAAGCAAGGAACCAGTGAAAGCCCCACAGATATATTAGTCCCTAGATTTAAATTTAGATTTATTGTCACGTGTACGGAGGTATTCTGAAAAGTATTGTTCTACGCACTGAATCAACTAGGAAATGAGAATTCATTATCATTGTCTCCCTACAATATCTGATTTTTAAAAAATAATAATTTTAGTTTGTTCAAATTAACATGAAAAACCTTGGGCGGAATTCTCCCCTACCCGGCGGGCGGGCAGTCCCAGCGCCAAGGAGTGGCGTGACCCACTCCGGCGTCGGGCCGCCCGGAAGGTGCGGAATCCTCTGCACCATCAGGGGCTAAGCCGGCGCCAGCGGGGTTGGGGCCGCGCTGAAGGGGCTTGGTGCCGGGCCAACCGCCACCGAAGGGCCTCCTCCGGCCGGCGGATTTGGCCCTGAGCGGGAGCGCCAGCGGGTCCTGGCGTCATTAAAGCTGATGCGCTGGGGGGTTTGTCTGCACCGGCCATGGCGAAGGACCACAGCAGCTGGTGCGGAGGGAAAGAGTGCCCCCATGGCACAGGCCCGCCCGCAGATCGGTGGGCCCTGATCGCGGGCCAGGCCACCATGGGAGCACCCACCGGAGCCAGATCCCCCCCCCCCCCCTGGCAATTCTCCAGCCTGGTGGGGGGGGAGGTCGGAGAATCCCGCCCCTTGGATCCAATTTTACTTTGAGGCAGGGCACGGAGCATACCGTGGAGCAGTTCTCAGTGCTGTGTCTGTTGCCCAACTGCGACATTCAATTTGCCTGACTTGCAGGACCCGGGTGTCTCCTGGCAGTGCAAGAGTAGTGGAAACAGGACTACACATGAGAAGCTTGTATCCGCCCTGCTAGCTACCAGCATACACACCTTGTTGTTGGTGCCGGAGAGTTGTTATCTGAAGGCTGGGAGTAGTGGGGTATAAGTTACACTGTCTATGTTCATCTTTGGGCTGTTCCTGGACATCTGCAGACTCTCTGGTCCCTTGAGTATCTTGGCACAGACTACATGAGAACCACCTTTGGGTACATCTCCATTTGGAAATCTTTTTTTAACTGAATATAATAACCGGACAGTCATCTATTGTGTGCAATGACAAAGCATATTGTTCTGAGTACAAAAACCTGCCTGACCGCATTCAAAATGTCCCAGAGTTGTATCAAAGTAGCAAGAAGTGTTGATTGTTGGTGTTGCTACAACAGCAAGTGAACTATCATTTGCATGTGTATTTATATAATTATGGAATCTTCCAGGAATTCATTGCTCTAGGAATTTCCAACATTTTTTGCGGCTGTTTCTCGAGCTTTTTGGCAGGCACTGCTCTGTCCCGGACAGCGGTACAGGAAAGTACAGGCGGCAAAACTCAGGTAATAAATAATCATGGAGTATGTGTGTTTCTACTTTGTCAGTGAATCTCATGGCCACATTGCTCTTTCCACAACTGAGTGACTTATTTGACAAGTTTAGAGGGCTTTCAAGTGGGATGGAGTGAATAAAGAGCTATAGCATAGCAAGCAAAAGTAGTGGGTTTGGTGTGTGTATAGACTTGCAAAACTGATTTGATAATGTACCTCTTAATAGACCACAATAGACTAAAAGGACAGTGGTAGCATGGGTATGGAATTAGCTAAGAGAAAGCAGGAAGTAGTGATGAACGGTTGTTTTGTTTTGGACTGGAACGAAGTATATTATATGGTGACCCATACCTCCCAGAGGTTGCTATTGGGACCACTGCTCTTTTTGATATATATTAATAACTGGGGTATACAGGGCATTATTTAACAGTTTGCAGGAAGTTCAGAAATAACAATGAATAGGATAGTGGCAATTGCCAGGTGGACACAAGCAGATTGGTGAAATGGATAGGCGCATGTCTGTGTTCAGTGATTCATTTTGGTCAGAAGAATGAGGAGAGGCCATAAAAAATAAAGTGTACAACATTAAAGGAGATACAGGGAGATCTCTGGGTTTACCTACAAAAATATTTAAAGGTGGCAGGGCAAATTGGGATGGTTGTAACGAATGCAAACTGGATCCCTGGTTTTATAAACTGTGGCAATAGAGTGCAAAAGCCAGGAAGTTATGCTGAGCTTTATAAAACACTGATCTGGACGGTTGTTCCAATTTTCAACACCGCAAGACATTATGGCCTTTGAGAGGGTACAGAAAAGATGTACAAGAATGGTACCAGAGATGTAGAACGTAATTCACATGGAAAGACTAGAGAAGCTGGGCTTGTTCTCTATTGGAGGAGAGAAGAGGAGAATTAACAGAGGTGTTCAAAAACATGGGAGGATTTTGATTGAGTAAGTAAGGAGCAATTGTTTCCAGGAGCAGAAGGGGTTGATAACTAGAGGCCAAATTAATTGGCAGAAGAACCCAGGGAAAGAAGAGGAGAATTTTTTCTGCAGTTCATTCTGATTTGAAATGCAGTGGCTGAAAGGTAGTGGAAACAGATTACGTTTTTAAAAATAAATTTAGAGTACCCAATTCATTTTTTCCAAATTAAGGGTCAATTTAGCATAGCCAATCCACCTATCCTGCACATCCTTGGGTTGTGGGGGTGAAACCCACGCAAACATGGGGGAATGTGCAAACTCCACACGGATAGTGACCCAGTATCGGACCTAGGATCTCGGCACCGTGATGCAGCAGTGCTAGCCACTGTGCCATTGTGCTGCCTGAAATAGATTAAATAATAACTTTTGAAACAAAATTGGATAAATAATTGAAGGGGGAAATTGTTGGGATTATGGGGAAAGGATCAGGGTATAATACTAACTGGATAACATTGTCAAAGAAACATAATGGGTGGAATGGTCTCCTGTGCAGTATTTCATTCGGTGAAAGGACTTGGAAAAAAGTATTATGTTGGTCAAGATGAACCAAATGTTTGTTGTTGGACATATTGAACATATTCTTATCTGTATTTTCACAAGTCTTTTCTATATATGTTTTTATATGTTGCAACCAAAATTTTACCTGCAAACATTGATAACTAACTCTATAACGATTTGCACGTACATTTTTATTGCAGATTGCTGGGCTTTTGAGTGCAGTGGTTGTGATGATTGCTATCCTGATAGTTGCACAACTACTTGAACCTCTGCAGAAGGTAACCTTTTATTATTTGAAAGTGTACATTGTCCAGAACAATGGGCTCATGCTAACATCTCCAATCACTGGACAATTGCTGCCTGCTTCAGAAATTTGTTGTCCATAGAGATGTGATCAAGAGACATAGGATCAGGTGGCAATATGGGGGGAGAAAATGGCTAAAAGCATTTTGCAATCAGAAATTCACCTAAATTTCTAATTCATTCCTGCATGTATGCTCCTACCATGATGAGCATAATATGGTTGCCTATCGACATACCCTTAAACTAAACGTGCTCTTCTCAAACTGCACTTGGGATTACAATAAAAGAAAGTACAAGCAATTTATTTCCATACATGTGTTCTGTCTATGTGCCATTACTGTGTGCTGCCCAGTAGTTCATATTAGTGACCTTTAAGTATCTTAGTGGAAGGAGTAAATGAGGTGATGACCTTGTTTGAGGGCTCTAGCCCTATCCAACTTGGCTAACTGCTCCAGCCCTCTAGCTAGCACATCCAGAGGCTTTTGAGCGGATTGGCCTGGTGTGGCATTGTGGTTACTTTAGTAAAGGCAACAGTCAGTTGAGTAAAAATACAGTACTGGCTTATTCACAACATAAATATTTATGTACACACACAGGACTCCATTAGCCTTCACCATTCCTACCTGGAGACTTGGTCTAGCCAGGCCGATCTTGTATACAATAGTCCCTGCCCTGTAGTTAACGGAGAAGTGCATACTAACCGAGCCACATGGGGGCGATCAACAAACCTGTCCCATGTGCTTTGTGCTGGGATATTACAGTTACTCTATACTTCCTTTCCTCTGTGTCACATCTCACCATGTTCTGGGCAGCATGCAGTTCTTCATGATGAGCAAGGAGCTACAAGGAAATAAAATAATGGTCATCGCTGAGGACTGTGAAGCTGGTCATCAGGTTTCTTTATATGCACTGTCAAATACAGAATGGAAAGCCCTGTACATTGGAGCCTCAGCTATGAACAATCACGATCACAGCTTTGGACCTCTGTCCTATGATATACCCCACAAAGGCCTGCAAAATCACCATCTCTTCCACAGTGAACTATTGTGTTTTAAATCCTTAATGGAATTATGCTGGTCTTATGATATTGTTATGGGCCAGGGTTTGGAGAACCCCAAAGTGTATCATGGAGTTCACCTGACCCACGGCTTTTACTAGATTGTGGTATGGGGAGCACACTGCCCACTTTACAAGTATGGGACAGCAGAGATCAAAAAGTATTTTTTAAGCAAAACAAGTTTATTCTATGAACTCGAGTTAACCTTTTTAAAACATACTGTGAACATCTTAGCAACCATCAATTCAAATACAACACCCAAAGAATACAACACTAAGTAATCCTTGAACTTTCCTTTTCACATCCATAAGACATTAAAAAAAACTTTTAACAGAAGCACATCGGGTTTAAATTCACTACTGAGAACAGTTATCACTCTGAATTCACCAAATGATCAAGAGATGAATGATTAAGAGATAATCTTTACATGGCAGAGAGAACAACATGGGGGCAGCACGGTAGTGCAAGTGGATAGCACTGTGGCTTCACAGCGCCAGGGTCCCAGGTTCGATTCCCCGCCGGGTCACTGTCTGTGCGGAGTCTGCACGTTCTCCCCATGCCTGCGTGGGTTTCAGAAGTGCTCCTTGCAGGGCTAAATGCACCTGGGACTTAGTCAGCTTCAATTCTTGAACCCATTTTTACAGAATATGCTGAAGTCAGTTGCCCACTTGCATTGTACAGGCCTTGCAATCCCAGCACCAGTTTACTCAGGATCACTGAAATTGGCACTTGTATTTGTAATTGGATTGCTGAGAATTAATGAACTTAACACAATTAACCGTCAATATAAAAATCTGATTTGAATGAGATTTCATGTATGGCTCTACTCCAGTTTCACTGTGCTATGCTGGAAAGCCCTGGCTAAAAATCTGGACAGTTTGATGGCTTTGTCTTTTGAAACGCTCTAGCATAATACATTTAATGTGTTTTCTTAACTAATTTCTCAGGCTGTATTGGGAGCGATTGTCATTGCCAATTTGAAAGGAATGTTCTGGCAAACCTTTGATGTTCCAACGTTGTGGAAGCAAAACAAAGTTGATTGCGTAAGTATTTAATGAATGTACTGTTCTTGTAAAATATGCTGTTCATTAGAAAACGTACAACCTTCATGTTAAATTTAAAAATGTGATGATACTATTCTGTTATGTAGGATATATTTTGCTCATTATTTAATTGGATCAGACATTTGGTACTCCTTCTTGTGATGTCATGAATAAGAAATATTACACACGCCTTGATTTTGTGACATTCCTGCAATTATTTCAGGAAGTCACAGGAAAAGGAGTTGCACATGATATTTTCCACAGCCAGGTAGCATCCAAGCAGCAAAAACTAAATTTGCAGCAATACTTAGAATTATGAAAAAAAGGCTCAACAGAATATACTTTTTTGTTAACCAAGTATTGTGCTGCAGTGTGCATCTGTGCATTATTTCTGTTGCGTATGTGTTACTACAATGGTAAAAATGTCTACAAGATTTATGGCATCCTATTAGCAAATGAAGAGTCTTTTAAAAACCAAGGTTGTCATTCATTAAAATAATGTACACTAACTCATCATCTTGTTCTGCTGTAGATGATCTGGGTAGTGACATGGATTGCATCCATCCTTTTGGGACTAGATTTGGGGCTTTTAGTTGGTGTGTGCTTTGAACTTCTCACTGTTGTGCTTCGAGCCCAGTTGTAAGTATTTGAATAGAACTTCTTATAATGATTCACTATTTTCCTTATCATTTGCCACGTGGGATATTCATCCATTTAATTCAATGTTAATTTTCTAGCCCTGTTTCAGCTGCTTTAGGGAATGTACCAAACACTGACATTTACAAGAACTTAAAGAAATACAAAAATGTAAGAACATTTAAATCAGTTTTTAGTACAACATTTAAAAATAAAATTTCTACTTGCAACAATGAAAAAATAATTATCTGAATTTTCCACAGCTGGTTGAGCCATCAGGAGTGAGGATCTTCAAATTTTCTTCCCCCCTCTTTTTTGGGAGTGTTGATTATTTTAAAGAGAAAGTCAATGCCGCAGTGAGTAAATTCGCAATTCTGTAGCTCAAAATAGTTTGGAATATTCATTTTGTTTTTATTTGTGTTGATTATTATTCTGTGAACGGACTTGTTTCAGGTTGGATTCAATCCAGTTCGAGTGTTTAATAAGCGAGCCAAAGCATTGAAGAAGATTCAGGCACTTATAAAGAAGGGTCAACTAAAAACAACAAAGGTAAAGTCATATACTTTGATTGCTGTAGTTACACAAGTTATGAAGTGTGCCCCGATATAAAGCAAGGGTCTGATGTAATTCTAGACGCAGCTTTCTATCTCTTTATTCTTCTCAACTTTTTTGCTGCTTTTGACCAGTCCATCCTTCTCTATTGTCTCTCTACTGTGACATATTATTTTCAGCTGATTTTTGTCATTGCTGCAATAATGTAGGCATTATGTTGCCAAGAGTAGCTTCTTTTGCAATCACCTTCTCCCATATATATGCTAAGGTCGCTCATCTCTGAATCCCAACAGCATTTGCTGCTCTCTGCATACGTCAAAAGATTCATCATGCTCAATATTATTGAAAACTAGTTGTTTCTGTTCTTGACTCAAATCAAAACACCTGTAAGTATGGAATATTGATGTACTGCTTAAGGCAAGTTCAAATGCATGTATCTTCTGTTCCATTTCTTCCATCTGCACAGAATCACTTACTCCTGGAGAAACCAGTGCCACTCACTCACTCCTCACCTTCTCCATTTTATCTTTCTCCATTACCTCACCACCTTGTGCACATACCAGTCTGAATCCTCTTTAAGTGTCAACTCATTCACAATGTTGCAACCGTTTTTCTTCACTGCACAAAGTTTTGCATTGTCTGTTTCCACTGGCTTCCCATTGATTTATTTTTTTTAGCATTGCTTGCAAATCAAATCTCTCCATAGACTCAGACTGCCCTATCCCTCTGGTTACCCCCTGCTTTATGTAGCACATGTACCCTCCACAAACACTCGGCTTCGCCATTTGTCTGGCTTCCTCTCTCCCACCATAGGTGAACACTAATTTTTTCAAATTTTATTTCATTCATGCAATGTGGGCATTCCATTTGTTGACTATCCCTAATTGCCCCACATTGTTGTGGTTCTAGAATCACATGTAGGCCAGACCATGTAACTTTGAAGGACATTGGTGAGCCAGATGTGTTTCCACAACAATCCATGAAAATAAAAAAAAATAAAGGTTGAAGTACCCAATTCTTTTTTTTCCCCCCAATTAAGGGGCAATATAGCGTAGCCAATCCACCTGCCTTGCACATCTTTTTTAGGGGTGGGGAGGTGAGACCCAGGCAGACACTGGGAGAATGTGTAAACACCACATGGACAATCCATGATCATTTTGTGGTTAGCTGAGATTGGTTTTCAATTCCAGATTTTAGTAATTGAATTGAAGTTCCACCAACTGCCATGGTGAAATTTGAGTACATGTCACCAGCGCAGTTGCCTGGGCCTTTGGATTACTAGTCGTGGCATTACCACTACGACACTGTCTTTCCTTGATTCAGTCAGTAGAATTCTGCCATCCTTCTTTTAACAATCTCCTTTAAAACACTTCTCTAAATGTGCCTTTGATTCACCATCTCTTTTTGAGCTATCTACATTGACAACAAGCTGCATGCAATAATTGCCAATGCAAGCATAGCCTTTAGCAGACTTCGAACATTAGTCGGGAGTGAAGTGCAGTAGGTTTGCCTCCAAAACAAAGTCCATAGAGCAATAATCCTACCTACTCTGCTCTACCCATGCAAGACTGTGTACCAGCACCATGCCAAGAAATTTAATAATTTTCACTTGAGCTGCCGCTGCAATCTTTGAAGACCAAATATCAAGTACTGAGGCGCTCACGTAAGCTGATGTGCCAAACAACGACACCACATTGAGACTGTCACAACTGGGTTGGGCTGGTCATGTGGCTGGAACATCTGGCACTCGCTTACCAAAGTAAATCTTGAATGGGGAGATTGAATCTGGGATGTGCTCTTGTGGCGTTCAATGTAAACGTTACAAGAATACTGAAGGCTTCACTCGGGGGCTTTGATTTCTACTTCAAGTGCTGGGAGGAGCTTTTCCAGGATCACTGCACCTGACTCAACTAAATAAAAAAACAGTGCAGCCTTCTTCGAAAGCAACCACATATTAAAATGATAGAGAAAATGCAAGCTGGGGAATCCCGAGCCAGCAACCCATCCAAAATTCAGTTATATGTGGTATCCTGTCCTATTTGCGGCAGAGCCTTCTGGTTAAAGATCAGCCTTGGCAGTCACCTATGTACCCACTGGAACCTTACCAAACATCATATGGTCACCTTCGCCACAAAAGTACAAACGGGGGGCGGAATTCTCCGGCCCCTGCAGGGTCGGAGAGTCACCCAGGGCCAGCGTAAATCTCGCCCCCGCCTTGGCCGGAATTCTCCGCCACCCGGGAATCGGCGGGAGCGGGAATCGCGCCGCGCCGATCGGCGTGCTCCCTGCGGTGATACTCCGGCCCGCGATGGGCCGAAGTCCCGCCGCTGACAGGCCAATCCCGCCGACGTGGTTTCAACCACCTCTGGTGGTGGCGGGATTGGTGGCGCGAGGGGGCCCCCGAGGTCTTAGGGGGGGAGCGGGGCGATCGGACCCCGGGGGTGCCCCCACGATGGCCTGGCCCGCGATCGGGGCCCACCGATCGGTGGGCGGGCCAGTGCCGTGGGGACACTCTTTTTTTCTTCCGCCACGGCCTCCACATTGGCGGAGGCAGAACAGACCCCCCTACCGCGCATGCGCTGGTGGTGACGTCAGCGGCCACTGGCGCATGCCCGAACCGGCGAGGCCTTTCGGCCAGCCCTGACGCCGGCCGGCTTCAAAGGCCGTTGGCGCCGGTTTTGGCACGAGTCGACGTGGCGCCAACCACTCCGGCGCGGGCCTAGCCCCTAAAGGTGCGGAGAATTCCGCACCTTTGGGGAGGCCTGACGCCAGGACCCCCCGCCCCGCTGGGTAGGGGAGAATCCTGGCCGGGATCTTTCAAATTTCCCGCCTTGTTGCTATCCCCCTTTTTTTTTTGCTCTTGGTCTTGAGCAACTTTTTAGATGCTCTCTTAATAAGTTGGGAATACAAGTTATTGAAGAATAAAAATGTACCCTTTTTGTTTATATTTGTAATATGAAATGTTGCTCAACTTATTTATTTCAATGAGAACATGCTCAAACAAACATGACTTTGCAGTTTAACAAAGACAATTGTTCCATGTTTTTATTGATGAATTTCATCAATATGAATTTTATAATTTGTTTATCTATCTTTAGGATGGCACTTTAACTGATGGAAGTGTCTCAAATGAGGCATTTGAAGATGATGAGGAAGCTCAAGAAGAACAAGAACATGATGTTCCAACAAAAGAAGTGGAAATTCAAGTTGACTGGAATTCCGATCTCCCCATCAAAGTCTTGGTTCCCAAAGTTACTATCCACAGCCTTATTTTCGATTTTAGTGCAGTGTCATTCATGGATCTGGTAGGAGTCCGAATACTTAAAATGGTGAGTAAATGTTTGTTGGAACTAGTGTTGATACAGAAATGAAAACGTGAAATGTTGTGTCGGTCAGTCAGCATTCTGAAAAGGAAAGCCCAATGTTTAGGGTGGGATCCATCACCTTACGATGAGTGCCCGCTCAAATGCTAATTTGAATTTTCTTTAAAATAATCACTTGGTATTGCTGGAAAAAAGAGACATGCTATCAAAGCTTTTTGTCTTTCAATCATCAGGGTAGCTCGCAAGAATCACCAACAATGAAGGGAACAATAATGTGTACTGCATGAGGAGAGTGCTTATTGGTTGGCAAGTGGACTCTGGTAGAGGCATTGCCAAGGTGCGTGCAGCATAAATTGTTGTTGCTCCTTTATTGTTAGCTATCTTTCCACTTAAGGGGCAATTTAGCGTGGCCCATCAACCTACCCCACCCTGGGGGTTTGGGGGTTGAGACCCATGCAGACACTGGGAGAATGTGCAACCTCCACATAGACAGTGACCCAGGATCGAACCCAGGTCCTCGGTGCTGTGAGGCAGCAGTGCTAACCACCGTGCCGCCCTTCTTGTGAGCTATCTTGATTTTTGTGAGATCATCCTAATGAATGTAAGATGAAAAGCTTTGACAGAAAATCTTTTTTGTTCAGCAATTATTTTCTTTTTTAGTTTAAATTCCCAATGTTTACTCTTAACCATATTGTTCGGGTATGTTTTAGAAATAGCCTTCCAGATTAAATAGGAAAGGAAATAAAATCGCCATAGTCCCAGATGACCATAGGCTGCTTTCTCCTTGGAAGGAGAGAGCTGACTGGTGGTGATTTAACCTGAGGATCGCCACACCTCAGGGAGGGGCAAGGTTGAGAAGGTGGGGGCCTTCATATCCTCAGCTGGATTGGGAATTGAACCCACTGTTGGTCTCGCTCTGCATCACAAACCAGCTGCCCTGCCAACAGCTATATATATATATATATATATATATATATATTAGCACATGGAAAAGATATGGGGAAACTAGAAAAGCACATGGGGGAGAAAGGAATAGACTGATGTGTTACCTCGATGGGAGGAGGCCTTGTGAATGATAAACCATAACAAAGATTGTTTTGGGCTGAATGAGTTGATTCTGCTGAAAATTCACTGTAATGTCATACTTTTTTATTTACTGGATTTGCTTTTAGTGGATTTAGTTTTAAATTATATGATTGTTCTGGATTTGATTGAGGAAAGAATCGTCCCAAAGTTACCATTTTAATTTCCCTCATTATTTAAATACCTGCATCACATTGCCCCTTAATATTCTCGTTTGCATAGATTATAAACCAAAATGCTCACTTCCTTCAATCCCAAGTATAGCTTCAGAAATATTCATTGCTGTATTCCCCCCACCCCGCAAGCCTGTAAACCCTCCCTGAGCCGAATAATCCAAATGAGGTATGCCTAAGTGTTGTGTGTAGTTAGATTCTGTAACTCTTGTGATGAAGCTCTTTTAAAAAAATTTTTTTTTTTTAGAGTACCCAATTAATTTTTTTCAATTAAGGGGCAATTTAACAAGGTCAATCCACCTACCCTGCACATCTTTTGGTTGTGGGGGCGAAACCCACGCAAACACGGGGAGAAGATGCTACTCTACACGGACAGTGACCCAAAGCTGGGATCGAATCTCAGACCTCGGTGCCGTGAGGCAGCAATGCTAACCAATGCGCCACTGTGCTTCCCTTGATGAAGCTCTTTTATTGCCTTGTATACTTGGTGTTTTCCTCATTAGGACTAAATTCTCATCTTCTATACTCGCATCCAAAGTGTAATCTCTCACTCTGTTTAAAGATAGCAGATGCAACTTAATACCAACTTGCTTAATCTGTCTGTCCTTTTTGCAATTTTCTGCTCCATTTTTCACAATTCCGTATCCCTTCTAAACTGGGGTTAAGTATAAATTCTTGCAGTTATTCCTCAGCAGGTATAAATGTAGGTTACCATTAACTGCCTTTGTACACTGGTATAAAAGGACTGTTTTATATGAAACTCAGCTGTTTCATACAATTTTGTTCCTCTGGTCACTCCATGATTTCTATAAGGTGTACAGATTTGCCTCTGCTAACATGTTGCTGATTGCTATTTATTACAGGTTATTCGGCAGTTCGATCGAATAGGTGTTAAGGTGTATTTGACATCCTATGACGGTAATTGGTTTTCAATACTCTGTTTTTAAAATATTTAGTGAAAATAATGAAAAATTAAATTTAAAAAATATTTGATGGCATTAAGCTTGATGTGCAAAAACAACTTCAATAAATGGTTAGCTCCTTTTTCAGATAATTAGGCTACTGTATTCTTTCCAAAATGGTACGCACTTGTAATGCCTAATAAAAAGGGTAAACGGATTGTACCAATCTGAAGCTGTACTGGATCCAACTGATTGCAATCAGAACAGAGTGAAAGCTAACGGTGATCTCGGCACAGTACGTCCTTACCTAAAGTTGTGGTTGCATCCTCAAAATCGTAACTTAAAGTGAAATAACTTCAAGCAAATCAGAATCAATGTTAAAACAGGAGTTTGGTAGCTTTGGACATTTAGCACCAGGAAAACCCAATGTACAAATTGAAATACTGCACTGTACACGTGTAGTACAATGCTCCGAGCTGAAATAAATCACAAAATAAAACTAATCACTAAATGGAGAAGAAATGAAATGAAAATCGCTTATTGTCACGTGTAGGCTTCAATTAAATTACTGTGAAATGCCCCTAGTCGCCACATTCTGGCGCCTGTCCGGGGAGGCTGGTACGGGAATCGAACCGTGCTGCTGGTCTGCTTTAAAAGCCAGTGATTTAGCCCAGTGAGCTAAACCAGCCCCTAATGGTGTTTAAATTCAATTAGATCACGCCCACCAACTCTCTTTTTCTTCTTGGGCAGTCCCTCTCATTCAATTTTGACTCACTTTAACTCTGGTTGTGCTGATGGGTCCAGTGGGTGATTGCAGACTTTGCCAAATCTGGGGCACGTGTTTCTTGGAGGGCTAGTTAAATAAGTTGTTTGGCAGTTTGCACACACTCGCTGCCACCTTGACTTCATCTCTGCACGTTCCTGACAGTTTGGTGCCTTCCTGAGTGAACTTTCCCCTATTTTGTGGTCAGTCAGCATGAGGCAGTGCAGATGTCTGACCTATTCAAGGGTGCTTTGTGGTCACCCCCGAAAGCATTTCAGTGGAGGTGTTTGTGCGCGCCTTGATACTGGCCTCTCTTGCTGCCTTTGCAGTGGTTTCTCTGCCTCACCTGTTGCAGAGTTGAACAAGGGCTAGAAATGAGGTTTCAAAATTAATCAGAAAATTGCAGAGTCAGCCCCCTAAATCACAAGTGCTGAACCTTGTATTTCTCACCCAAAGCCCTGAGACAAGGAAAGCAATTTTACCTGTGTACAGCAGCAAATGCCCCTCTCACAGGCATTAAAATGGCACCTCTGCCTCTGCCTCACCCACCCAATGTAAAAGATGCCCCGAAGCGTGGTACATTGGCGAGACCATGCAGACACTGTGACAACGAATGAACGGGCACCGTGCGACGATCACCAGGCAGGAATGTTCCCTTCCAGTCAGGGAAAACTTCAGCAGTCAAGGGCATTCAGCCTCTGATCTCCGGGTAAGCGTTCTCCAAGGCAGCCTTCAGGACACGCGACAACCTAGAATTGCCGAGCAAAAACTTGTAGCTAAGTTCCACACGCATGAGTGCGGCCTCAACCGGGATCTTGGATTCATGTCGCATTACATCCACCCCCCCACCATCTGGCCTGGACTTGCAAAATTCCACCAACTGTTCTGGCTTGAGACAATTCACACCTCTTTAACCTGTGATTATCCCTCTCTCTGGATCTGTAATGATTTGATTACCTGCAAATGCTCGCATTCCAAGCATTGTCCGCCATCTCTGACTTTATCTATATAAATGTTTCTGGATCATACCTCTCCATTCACCTGAGGAAGGAGCTGCGCTCCGAAAGCTCGTGTTTGAAACAAACCTGTTGGACTTTAACCTGGTGTTGTAAGACTTCTTACTGTGCTCACCCCAGTCCAACGCCGGCATCTCCACATCATGGCTACCATCGACACCGCAAACTGCCGGCTCAAAGTGGAGAGGATCTCCAGGAAGATCGTGCATATAGACACTGACGTTAAGTTTCTACAAAGATGCAGAAAAGCAGACAAGATCCTGATAGGGCTACAGATCACAAACCCACTCAAGTCGGCCTACAACACAGACTACGCTGAAAGACTCTGCTGCCGCACCTCTGTCACACTCCTCAAACACCTCGTACACCAGCTCTACAGCAGTCGACGCAACCTGGAAACCAAGATAGAGGCCATATTCTCAATTTGCACTCAGGACGCAGCAGACCAGCTGCGTAACACCGCCAAACAAATGAGACAACGATACTGTGCCACCTATATGTACACCAAGAACAGGAAGCTTGAGAAACTCTGCATCACCACCAGCAGCAACCAAGCCTCCCCCAGTACCACAGTCGAAAATAATACAGAGAAATCAATTGTTAACTTGTCAGACTCCACCCTTCAACCAGATGAAATCGAAGTCCTCAGCAGAGTGTTCAATTTCTGCACCACCAGCAAAATGGACCCCATCAGTCTCGCGGCAGACACGGAGGAATTCATCAGGCGAATGAGGTTCCGGGAATTCTTCCACAGACCCCAAGAGGCCGACAGCGAACCCAAGGAGACGACCAATGAACCGGAACAGCAGACTGAGATCTGCGGTGCAGCAAACGAAAAGGAAAGAATCGAATTGGACCCCTCCGGAAGGCCGCTGCCCTAGACTCGACAGGTATGCTCAAGCCGTCAGAAGTCGTGTCAATTCATCAGTCGCATTCACAAGGCAGCCCCGAACGTCACCCAAGCACAACGCAACGCCATCCGTGCTCTCAAGACCAACCGCAACATTGTCATCAAACCAGCAGACAAAGGAGGGGCCACCGTCATACTGAATAGAACGGACTACTGCAAAGACGTATACCGACAACTCGACAACCAGGAACACTACAGACAGTTACCCGCAGATCCAACCAAGGAACAGATCCGCCAACTCAACAGACTGATCAAGACCTTGGATCCAGACCTTCAGAGCACCCTACGTGCTCTCATCCCACGTAATCTCCGCATTGGAGATCTCTACTGCCTCCCAAAAATACACAAGGCCAACACACCAGGCCGTCCTATCGTTTCAGGCAATGGGACCCTGTGAGAACCTCTCTGGCCACATCGAGGGCATCCTGAAACCCATCGTACAAGGTACACCCAGCTTCTGTTGCGACACGATGGACTTCCTACAGAAACTCAGCACCCATGGAGCAGTTGAGCCAGGAACATTCCTCGTCACAATGGATGTCTCGGCACTCTACACCAGCATCCCCCATGACGACGGCATTGCTGCAACAGCCTCAGTCCTCAACACCGACAGCTGCCAATCTTCAGACTCAATTCTGCAACTCGTCCGTTTCATTCTAGATCACAACGTCTTCACCTTTGACAGCAAATTCTTCATCCAGACGCATGGAGCAGCCATGGGGACCAAATTCACACCTCAACATGCCAACATCTTCATGCACAAGTTTGAACAAGACTTCCTCACCGCACAGGACCTTCAACCGACGTTATACACCAGATACATCGATGACATTTTTTTCCTTTGGACCCACAGTGAAGAATCACTGAAACAGCTACACAATGAGATCAATAAATTCTATCCCACCATCAGACTCGCCATAGAACATAGAACAGTACAGCACAGAACAGGCCCTTCGGCCCTCGATGTTGTGCCGAGCAATGATCACCCTACTCAAACCCACGTATCCACCCTATACCCGTAACCCAACAACCCCCTCATCCTTACTTTTTAGGACACTACGGGCAATTTAGCATGGCCAATCCACCTAACCCGCACATCTTTGGACTGTGGAGGAAACCGGAGCACCCGGAGGAAACCCACGCACACACGGGGAGGACGTGCAGACTCCGCACAGACAGTGACCCAGCCGGGAATCGAACTGGGACCCTGGAGCTGTGAAGCATTTATGCTAACCACCGTGCTGCCCTTGGACTATGGACCATGGACTATTCTCCAAATTCTGTTGCATTCTTGGACACACTCATCTCCATCAAGGACGGTCACCTCAACACTTCGCTTTACCGCAAACCCACAGACAACCTCACGATGCTCCACTTCTCCAGCTTTCACCCAAAACACATTAAAGAAGCCATCCCCTATGGACAAGCCCTCCGTATACACAGGATCTGCTCAGACGAGGAGGAGCGTAACAGACACCTACAGATACTGAAAGATGCCCTCGTACGGACGGGATATGGCGCTCGACTCATCGATCGACAGTTCCAACGCGCCACAGCAAAAAACCGCACCGACCTTCTCAGAAGACAAACATGGGACACCACTGACAGAGTACCCTTCGTCGTCCAGTACTTTCCTGGGGCGGAGAAACTACGACATCTTCTTCGCAGCCTTCAACACATCATCAATGAAGATGAACATCTTGCCACGGTCATCCCCACACCCCCACTACTGGCCTTCAAACAACCGCGCAACCTCAAACAAACCATTGTTTGCAGCAAATTACCCAGCCTTCAGAACAGCGACCACGACACCACACAACCCTGCCAGGGCAATCTCTGCAAGACATGCCAGATCATCGACTTGGATACCATCATTACACGTGGAAACACCACCCACCAGGTACGCGGCACATACTCGTGCAACTCGACCAATGTAGTCTACCTCATACGCTGCAGGAAAGGATGTCCCGAAGCGTGGTACATTGGCGAGACCATGCAGACACTGCGACAACGAATGAACGGGCACCGTGCGACAATCACCAGGCAGGAATGTTCCCTTCCAGTCGGGGAACACTTAAGCAGTCAAGGGCATTCAGACTCTGATCTCTGGGTAAGCGTTCTTCAAGGCAGCCTTCAGGACACACGACAACGCAGAATTGCCGAGCAAACAATTATAGCTAAGTTCCGCACGCATGAGTGCGGCCTCAACCGGGATCTTGGATTCATGTCACATTACATCCACCCCCCACCATCTGGCCTGGACTTGCAAAATTCCACCAACTGTTCTGGCTTGAGACAATTCACACCTCTTTAACCTGTGATTATCCCTCTCTCTGGATCTGTAATGATTTGATTACCTGCAAATGCTCGCATTCCAAGCATTGTCCAGCATCGCTGACTTTATCTATATAAATGTTTCTGGATCATACCTCTCCATTCACCTGAGGAAGGAGCTGCGCTCCGAAAGCTCGTGTTTGAGACAAACCTGTTTGACTTTAACCTGGTGTTGTAAGACTTCTTGCTGTATTAAGGATGACTATGGGTAATCCCTGATTCCTTTTTGTCATTTGTTTATGTAAACATGCGGGCTAATGTTTGGTGGGAGGATGGGATTGTTGTTATTGTTAATGGGGATTGACATATCTGTTGTTGATTATTGTTTATTGTTGGTGGGTGTAAATTCAGGAGAAAATGTGCAAAAGGAGGAGAATAAAAATGTTTTAAAAAAAAAAAAATGATGGGTACGCAATGAGGCAAAATGACATGTAATAGTGTAAAATTACATTAAATCAAACTTGAAGATGCAAATGATGGAATACTGGCCCTAAAAACTCTGTGACTTTATAGAGAAATGACTTAAAGTGGGGCAACATGAAATGGGGACTTAATATTCAGCGTTGCAGTGATCACTATGGAAAATGCATGTGTTGATATTGAGGACAGTACTGTGCTTAATTATGATGTTCTCCACAGTTGACAGCCTGCTGACGGTGGCTGTTGAGGCTAACATGAATGGCGACTGTTTGGGTGAGGTGCCAGATGGTAATCACCAGCCATGAAAGGATGGCTTGCTAAGAGAATCAACCCAATCAGGTGCAGCAGGGAGAATGTTTTTTTAAATAACTGGCAAGGTCAGGATCTATAGCCCCCAAAAAGATGGGGTAAGTCATCTTCTTGAACCACTGCAGACCATGTGGCATGGGTACACCCTCAATGCTAAGAGGGAGAGAATTATCCAGTGACACTGAAGTAACATAAATATAATTCCAAGTCAATTTGGTGATTGATTTGAGGGTACCTTGAAAATTGCAGAGTCTCTGGTCATCTTGAGACTAGATTATGTCAAGAGGGATTGCCTTGCCTTGCCCTGCTACTGAAATCAGAACACCAACCCCCATCACAATGCTACGGTCTGTGTTTTCCTACTTGGAGCAGAAATCTTAATTTCAAATAAAACCCACCAATTCAACATGAACAATGCCTCAGGAGGTCTCCTAGTGCATACCTGTCGGCTTCACTATTCAATATATGTGTTTGAGATAGAAAAAAATTATTTTATTTAAAAAAAAAGTATTTAATTTATCTGGAGCCTGGAATTTACAGTCATGCTGCACTCTGATCTCCGCAGTCACCGTTGCCTAAATTTGCTTAATGGGTCAGGTAGGTGTATAATGCTGTGCTCCAGATTGGTGATCCACGCCAGAGACGATTTGCTGATAGTTTATTATTTTAATACTCTCAAATCGTCACAGATCCTTCAGGCACAGATCTCACCAATCTGTAGGCTACCTTTTATAAGATTCAATTCTTGATTAGATTTTATTTCCCAAATTATGCAGAAAGGAAAGGATGAATATTACTGAATATTGGCTGGAATATTCACATCCTGAATATTACCGGTATGTTTACTGTCATGACATACTCTGCAAAAAAAAAAAAAACTGACCAACACCTGGTAATTGTCCTTAAAATCATGAGACTAGGAGAGAATTTAATAATGTTATCATTCTAATTTCAGACCACGTTGTGAAGAAAATGGAGAGCTGTGGCTTTTTTGACGACAATGTTAAAAGGGACATCTTGTACCTCACAGTTCATGATGCTGTTGTTTATATACATACTCAGACTATGTATAAAGATATACAAGATCCTATTTTCGAGAAGGTAGGAGAAAATTGCAATCCGTTCACTAATGGATCTCTGGTTCTATTAATAGAAATCTTGTAGCAAATCGAGAGAATGTGTTGTAGATCACAAACTCTTTATTTGCAAAACAAAGTACTTGCTAATCATAAGGAATAGGAGCAGGCCATTTGGTCCATCGATCCTGCTCCACTACCCAACAAGACCTTGGCCAATCTGATTGTGGCCTCAACTGAGGGCCTATAAACTTTTCCAACCAGTGACTGCCTCCCTTCGCTATTTACCTCTACCCAAACTGATTCTACATTTTGACCCTGCAAACCAAAATCATTTATCACTATTGCTATGATCTTGTCATTTGTTAACAGCGTCAACTCACTCATTTTCCTTTCATAGAACCCCTGCAGTCCATCAAGTCTGCAAAGAGTGCCCCACCTCCATATCTCTGTCACCCCATTTCACCTTTTGGACACTTCAGAGACAATTTAGCAAGGCCAATCCACCTAACCTGCACATCTTTGGACTGTGGGAGGAAACTGGAGGACACCCATGCAGAGACTGGGAGAACAAAGAACAAAGAAAAATACAGCACAGAACAGGCCCTTCGGCCCTCCCAAGCCTGTGCCAACCATGCTGCCCATCTAAACTAAAATCTTCTGCACTTCCGGGATCCGTCACCCTCTATTCCCAACCTATTCATGTCTTTGTCAAGATGCCCCTTAAACGTCAACTATCCTCCTGCTTCCACCACCACCTCCGGCAGCGAGTTCCGGGCACCCGCTACCCTCTGTGTAAAAAAAAAAATAAAATAAAATAAAGTAAATAAATAAATAAATAAAACTTGCCTTGTACATCTCCTCTAAACCTTGTCCCTCGTACCTTATCCTATGCCCCTAGTAATTGACCCCTCTATCCTGGGAAAAAGCCTCTGACTATCCACCCTGTCTATGCCCCTCATAATTTTGTAGAGATCTATCAGGTTGCCCCTCAATCTCCGTTGTTCTAGTGAGAACAAACCGAGTTTATTCAACCTCTCCTCGTAGCTAATGCCCTCCATAACAGACAACATCCTGGTAATTCTCTTCTGCGCCCTCTCTAAATCCTCCACATCCTTCTGGTAGTGTGGCGACTATAATTGAACACTATAGTGTGGCCTAACTAAGGTTCTATGCAGCTGCAACATGGCTTGCCAATTTTTATACTCAATGCCCCGGCCAATGAAGGCAAGCATGCCGTATGCCTTGTTGACTACCTTCTCCACCTGTGTTGGAGAATTCTGTCCCCATCACACCATCTGAAACAATTTGTAAGAATATTATAATGGAATGAGGAGGTATTTGCTATAATGTTAAGATGGTCTTTTTCCCTTCTGTTATCACATAAATGCTCCACAGGCCTTGAGAATGACCGAGAGTCTCATAGTAGGAATGTCGATATAGATGTATATCTGAGTGCTGCCATTAATTGTCAAATATATGACAGTTAGTTGCTGCAACATAAATTATCCTCAGGAGTACAACTGATGACATAAATACACATGCTTTGTATATATTAAATATATTGTGCAGTATTAAAATGAGTCTCATCATTTCTGTCAGATTAATAAACCACCTTTGTCGCGTCATAGATACCTATATATATACTACCCTTTGTTATTCCATGACTATAGAATTTACTAAATTTTCCTTTTTAGATATCACTCATGCAAGAATTAAAAGAACCAATTCCATTGAATGTGCTGGAAGATGATGTGGAAGAATTAGAAGATCAGAATCAGGTAAATGCTTGGTTTTCAAATATCTAGTTTCTGGTAACCTGAAATAGAACTCTGTCACCTTGCAACTCATTTCCCAGGGGCACAACCTCCTTGGATGGTATGATTCGCCTTTTCTGATCCCTGACTTTCCATGCAAAGTTTCAAAGAAAATCCGTTTACTGCGAAACTGCAAAAGCAGTTACTTATGAGCTGCCAGTCATTCAGCATTAGTTTAACACTAGGCACAATTTTACAATATCTGGTAGGAACTGCCAACAGCAGTCTCGTGAGCTTTATTTGCTTTTTGTAACTGGCTTGCATTGAACTGCTCTTTTTGACTTTGAAAGCATCACCCTGTCGGGTGTCGGCCTGCAGTAAACATTCGAATTTTAAACAAAATGGCCACAAAGCAAATAAGATGCAGTATTGATACGTCCATGAGCAAAGGCATGCACGTAGATATGGGTATCGAGGGTTATGGTGCAACGGTTGGTAAAAGGGGTTGAAGTGCAGATCAGCCATGATTTAATAAAATGGCAGAACAGGCTTGACAGCCTGAATGGCTTACTCCCGTTGGATGTGGGAAAAGAAGACCGATGCTGTTACCTGGCTTATAGATGCTGCACCGTAATAATATGAGTCAATGACAGAAAGAGATCAGATTATGAGAGGCGCATTGAAAGATAAAAGGGAATAAGAGAGCAATATGAGAGGCAGAGGGTAAATTGAGAAAGACGAATTTAAAAGAGGATGGGAAATGAGTGGAGAGAAAGGGATGGATTCTGAGGATTCTGAGTCTCTTCGGCCCAGCGTGTCTGTGCCAGGATTTTTTTTTAAAAGCCACCTAGAAGGAAGGAAAAGTATGATAATAAGTACAATTTTTTTTAAAAAAAACAGTTGGGGAAAAACCATGCCAAACATTCTATTGTTTTGCCAACTGTTTCATGGTATTTTGATCTTGATTCTAGTTACATCGAGATTATTTGTGAGAATACCAACTACACTATGTTTAACACTGCCAGGGCAAATAGTGGTCATTTTTCAAATATGTTGCTGCCAGATAGTGCATATTGGAAATTAAGCCATGCGTGAAACATGAATTTCTGACCATTTAATCAGAAGTTTCTATACTATACATGACTGAATTTCCAGTACTTTTTCTTGGCTGGCAATGCTTTCATCTGGAGCACAAAGTCAGAGGTTGTGCCTAATACCTTTTTCCGTCTCTTCAACAACATGGAACGGTGGATGTGACCTGATATACAAATCCAGCCCATTTAAGCAAAGTAATTTGAATCCGATAAACAAGAACCCAATATTACAATAGCCAATTGGCTATCACCCAGGGCTAGACCCACTCATGGGTGGTTGAAAGCTGCAGGGCTAACTCGATTCATGGGTGGTTGAAAGCTGTAGCATTATCTCTGTTATCACTTGGCTGAAGTAAAAGAAACAAACTATGGCTCATTTATTATCAGTTCTTAACCAGATAGGTGCGCGGAAAGCCCAGCAAATCATGTCCACATGTTTTGGGCATGCCCGAAGTTTGGAGGGTTTGGGCAGGGTTTTGTTAGGGAGATGTCCAAGGTACTCCAAACACAGGTGGTGCCGAGTCCAGAGGTGGCGATCTTTGGAGTGTCGGAAGAGTCCAGGGGACGAAAGAGGCCGATGTTTTGGCCTTTGCCTCCCTGGTAGCCTGGAGACGGATCTTATTAATCTGGAGGGGCTCAAAGCCCCCGAGTGTAGAGACCTGGGTTAGTGACATGGCTGTGTTTCTCAGTCTCGAGAAAATAAAGTTTGTCTTAAGAGGGTCAATGTTAGAGTTCACCCGGAGGTGGCAGCCGTTTGTCGACTTTCTCGGGAAAAATTAAAATGTCAGCAGAAGCAGAATGCCAAAGGGTTGGGGAGTGCCAGACTGTTGTTTTAGGGTTGGGGTGTGTGAAAGTTGTGATGGGGGTGGAAATGTTTATTGTACCATGTTTATGTCGCTGTTATTGTTATTATTATAAAAGTTGCAAATACCCTAATAAAAATATATTTTAAAATCTGGTAGCGGTGGGGATCGAGTACAGAAGAACCCATTACGGTTGCCAGACATCTTGCTCGAGGTTTTGAAGTTCCCCAGTAGCTACATTTATAAGAGCAATATGTAACAGCCACAAGGAGGTCCCTAATTAGATTCTTAATCTGTGATTGAGGTATCTGCTCTCAGCCAAGGTGACAGTAGGCCTCAGCACCCTGAGCTAAGGAGAGGAAAATCATTCTAGATCCCTGTTCTTGATGGTTGTTGTTGTTGTTGTTGTTGTTGTCATGGTTCTGATAAGTGTGTGTATTTTGGTATTGGATGAAGAGTCATAGTTTTCAGTAGTCGCAAGTGGTACTTTGACTTCCTTGGAGTGATTTATTGTGAATGTTGATTCATACAGCAAGACACGCATGACTTGTGTTCTCTGCCTATAATGCAATTTGACGTTCCTTGCCCCGTTCCATGACCTGGGTTTTAGCTGCTTGTTATTGATTGGCCTTCCTCTTGCTGGCCTGGAGCAGTTATTCCAATTGTACGAGCTGACCATGACAACAGCTCCCGTCTCCAGACAATGGTGCTGGAGTTTCCATGGTGTTGAAGTGGAGTGCTTTACTCCCTTTCCCATACTATTTTAACAGATAACCAATAAGCAGCAAGGAAATAGAGCATATACAATGATCCATGCAGGTATTGTCTTACCATCTTAAAAATGAAAGTACACATGCTTATGCAGTGTGAATATGGCTTGAAATCCCCCCCCCCCCCCCCCCCCCCGGCCTGCATAGATGTAGCTATTACTCATTTTTTATTTACTAATGAAAAACACTGCCAATTAGCTAACATGGTTCGGAGTGATTTAATTAATGGTCAGGACTGTTGCAGGAGAGTAGTTTGCAGCAATCAACATCCTAAACCATTGCTGTTCTGAATGTTCCACTTCGTCGAGCTTTAAGGTTTGCCTAAACCAGGGGCTGGTTTAGCTCAGTGGGTTAAACAGCTGGCTTGTAATGTAGAACAATGTCAGCAGCGTGGGTTCAATTCCCGTACCAGCCTCCCCGAACAGGCGCTTGAATGTGGCGACTAGGGGCTTTTCACAGTAACTTCCTTGAAGCCTACAAGCTATTATTATTATTATTATATTAGCTATTGCAGTTCAATTTACTGCTCTGAAGAAAGACTTGTAATGCTTAATTTCAAATATTTCTTCACAGGGCCACCTTGGATTCAGCTACTAAAGCGCACCTGTCTGGATGCTCCTGAACAATGCAAATTCCCTGGCCATACATACATGATTATTCAGCATACTGTTGTTACATACTGCAGCTTTAGTGCTGCTTTCTATACCATACAGCTGTTGTGATATTATACAGTTAGAGCATGAATGATCTTTGGTAAAATATATATAATTCTCAGAATCTATTTTTATGTATAAAATGTATGGTGATCTTGCCTTATTATTCCTGCAATGGTGACTGCAAATTTTTATCTGGGATTTAAAATGATTCATTGTTTCATCATCTAATGGGCACCGTGTTGTATCGATACTAGGTACGTGATGATATTGACAAGCAAGGCGTAGTGCTGCACCATTGGGTCGCCTAAAATAACCTGCAGACTTGCCCATCACTTAGACCTGTATCATGCAGGCCATTCACATTGCCAGTGTTTGCTTCCATTGTTTATCGTCTTCCCACAGCATATTAACTGCAATTATTTTTAATGTTCTCAAAATAATTTTTTTGTGATGGTCTAACACTTTTCCATGTTTCCTACAATATCATGGCGGCTAAGTACCTGTAGTAGTAGGAAACCCTTTTAGGCCACGCGAACAAGATGTCAAAATGAACCTTTTATAATGGCACTGAATCAACATTAACTCTACGTGTGACATTAAGCCAACTAAATCCCATCAGGTTCTGAGCATTTATCATCCAAAAACTTTGTTATCCCTGTTATCAGTTTACTATATGTGTACACAGGGTGAAATTTCCCCACTCCCAACCATATGGATTTGGAGGCAGCAATGGAAGCGAAATTAGAGAATATTGCATTGGAGTGGCTCGCCAAAACGGCCCTGTCTCCGGACAATTGTGCTGAATGTAGAGTGTAATCAGCTGCTACGGGTAGTTAATGGGCTCAATTATTTGCCCAATTTGGGGCACATTGGTGGCACAACTGGGATCTTCCTGACAGTAGATGGGCCTCCGGCTGAATCTGAAGTCTGATCAGTAACTGGAGGTGGTCTCCCAGCAGCAAGCCAGCAAAGCCTCTTCTGACCCCACCTATCCCTGTGGGGCAGTCAGTTAGAAATTACTGCAGGCCGTTGGGTCTCTGAGTTTCCTCGTCTGATTGCTCTTTTTAATTGAGTGGGGCTTCTTAATTGGCTAGCTGCTGGAAGATCACCATGGATGTCCTGCCACATCCAGGTTCCCGGTGGTTGGGGGACACATTTATCCCTGTAAAATCCAACCTTAAGTGCCTGGTTTTATAAGAAGAATTCCAAAATCCAAATGCTTTCCTGCACAGCATATTCATTGAATTGTTCACAATTCAGACATTGTCTAGCATAACTGAATTCCTAGCACACAAAACATACATGTGGAACATTGCTGGGTATTAGAAAACACAATTATGGAATTATTGGATCGTAACCATATCTATGATATTTTCTGATTCTTGTTAGAATTTTCAAAAAATGCTTAGTAACCCTTGCAGGGTTAATGTGATTCTTTATGTTAAGTGATATTTGTAGTTCTTTTCGGTCTTTCTTAATTAATGTTTTAATCATTCTGCAGGGAAAATGTGATAAAGACGTTATGGAAATATTTTTGGAAATAAAATTGTTGATTTGGGAATTTACTTTCTTTGTTAATATAAACTGGTATTCATGACTTTTGAGGGCAGAGGTGACGGTTAGATTTGTTTGTCAATGCGAAGCATAAATGTTATAATGAGTTAAAATGGAATTGTACTGTATTTGATTTTTGTTTACCCACTAGGAATGTCAGGTGACCTTTCAGAAGCGCCATAATCGGACCAACCACTTATTCTTGTGAGAAGTTTTGTAAACTAGTTCTAGAGCATAGCATAAGCATCTAATTGGTTACCATCTTTTCAAGAAGATATTGTAAAAAGGATAAAAAGTATCTTCCTGCTGGTTGCTGGTATAAAAGATTAATGTTCCAAGACAAATATCAAAAACTGTATTTCCATGTGTGCAATTTGGGGCTTGGGAGGAGATAGCAATATAATTCAAATTAAATATTACAACCAAAATGCATCTGTAACTAGTGTTGTCCAGTTTACACTTGATTTACTGTTCTGAGTTCCTAAACATGAACATTTAGAAGATAAGAATGAGACTTTTCAATCTCAGCACAAAAGGCTCCAGTCCAGTCAATCTCCAGTCTTATCAACAGGTATGTTGACGCATGTAAAACAACCTGTTTCAAACCTGTGTAACCCATTGTCAGGATGTGATTTATAACACTGTACACAATTTAAAGCAAACTGACGACCAAAAGACATCGGAGAGACTTCAAAGAACATAATTTGGGCTTATTCTAGGACCTAAAGTCATAATGTCTAACGAGAATTTCAGAGAGCTGAACTTATTTTCATTTGAGATAAGAAAATTGAGAGGACATATAACTTGACATCTTGAAATTAATGTAGCTAGAAGCATGGCTATGTTTGCAAAATTGAAAGATAGGAATACAATATGAGTAAGTCTCGTATAAAAACTAGAGATTGGAGCTTTTCTTAATTGCATAGTAGATAGGCTGACTAAACTCTAGTAAAACCAGTTTGTGCTCTGTATATTAAGTTCTTTAAGATCATCATGTACACTGTGGAAATCACTAGTTCATACGCCGATAAGGCCACACCTGGGTCACCTTTTGGTAAAGTTGCAAGTGTGGGTTTTAAGACTGGATTAATATTACACCGATTTGCTTGATTTTTCTTGCTGCTTGGGACAATCCAGAGTGTTATCCACTCGGCAGCTTTCTTCATCAGTGATTGGTTAGGTAGGGTCCATCGATTGTACATGGTGATTTTAACAGCTGAAGATCAGTTCCCACTTTGTGTTGAGAACTTGGGAAGTGGTTAACTGAAATAAAGAGAGAAGCTGGATAAGTTAATTTCTTCCAGCTTAATTTTTGATTTATAGTTCTGTGAAAGGAGGATTTGTTTAACAAAACAATTCCATTTGGTGTCGAATATCCTTTTCTTTTAAAATGTTCTTATTAAAGAATAATGAGAATTTCTGAATCAGGATGTGAAACTAATATTTTAGTTTACATGCAAAATTATTTAAATTAAGATAAGAAATACTGAATGTTGGTAATATTCCAATTTTGTTTATTTTAAACATTCCAACAATCTGTGGTTAATGAGTGGTACTATATATTAATTATTTTATGATCAAAATGAGATATGCTGATACAAAGATGTTTCAGCATGAGGATCAAGCAATTACAAATAATTCACATTCCATAGAGTGCAAAGGTTGATATTTCCTTGAAATATTGACTACTACTCAACGTGCTCATTAGACATCTGTCCACATTTTAATGCAAGTATTATCTGTTTAAAATCAATGGTTAGCACCCATGTTAAAATAGTGGACAGGGGAATGCTCAGCAATGCTTTGTAATATCACCAGTTCAAATTTCTAATGTTATGATCAGGTATTTGGCTGTAAGGGTTTTTTCAAAAAAAGGATGCCAATTTGTTGAGTATAACTGTTTACATGCTGTGACTATAAAAGACAAACCAGTATCCTTGTACATTTAAAAAAAAAAGTATTTATTGTACTTGACCTAGTCGAAAAATCTTCCAACTTTATACATGCACAAACCAAAAGTGCGAGGGTATATATAGATTCATCAGTGAAAGGTATATAGGTCTTTTAGGATGATGACTGGGATAGTTTCAGACAGCTCAAATCAGTGATTTTCAGCTGTAAATTGCCAACTTAATTTTTGATATAAAGCATGCCTTTATAGCAATAGACATCTAGAATCAAGGACCACATCTACATATTTTATTGTTCTTCCACCCTAATATGTTGACTTTCCTGAGTTTGACTTGCTCAAATCTGCATGCCTTTTATAGCCATACGATACAAAAAATCCGACTTGCTACTGCCCATTTCATTTAGCTACTGTGAGTGCCTTAGAATTCCAAAATGATAGCTATTGTACACCTGCCTATCGCACCGGATGTCATGTTTGGTAAGCTTGCATGCGATATGAGCAGCCACTGAAGTGCAGCGCAGAGAGAACTTGACGTCCGCTGATTTGTCACCAAAGGTGTTACTTTGGAGCTCAGCACGCCAGCTGCTGTATACTCAGAATTTACAGTGCAGAAGGAGGCCATTCAGCCCATCGAGTCTGCACCGGCCCTTGGAAAGAGCACCCAGTAACCCCATCCAACTTTTTTGGATGAGGGCAATTTATCATGACCAATCCACCTATCCTGCACATCTTTGGACTGTGGGAGGAAACCGGAGCACCTGGAGAAAACCCACGCACACACGGGGAGAACGTGCAAACTCCGCACAGACAGTGACCCAAGCCGGGAATCTAACCTGGGACCTTGGAACTGTGAAGCAACTGTGCTGCCCAAACTCTTAGCCTCAAGCTTGGCTTCAACAGCAGAAGCAATTCCTACTGGCGCTAAACAAGAGGATAGTCAACTACGCTCATGTTAGCTATTTGACGTCTTCTGTCTTGCTACAGTTCAATTAGGGTTGGGAGCTTAAAACCGCGACAGCAAGCACCACTACAAAAGCAAAATACTGCACATGCTGGAAACCTGAAATTTAAAAAATGGTGAGCTTTCATAGAGTAAAAAGAGTTAAATGTTTCAGGAACAGTATGTCAGGAGTGGAGGTGGTTTGCTGTGATTCCTGCCCTGGGCCCCCATGGCGCCTGTTTCCAGGGGCGATCGGGCCTGGATGGATCTGGCTGCTGCTCTGGTGTCCCAGGTGACGGGGTGCTGCCATGTTCTGCCCCCTCCAGGGATAGGATGGGGGGGTCAGGTCCAAGGTGCTGCGGTGTTCCGCCTCCTCCCCTGCGGGAGTCACTGGCACAGGCCCCATCACCTCCTCCTCCCTGAGGATGCCCGATGACCTGTGGCTATTCCATAGGATGGGGATGCGAGCAGAACAATCTTCTGAGGCTCCCCTGCCACCTGGAGCTGCCAGTCCTGAAGGCCCCCTGCCGTCTCGGTCTGCATTCTCGTGGCCATGGAGCACAGGGAGTGGACCAGCTTCGTCATGGCACTTTGCCATGTCGCCTAGTGCCTGGGCAGTGCCGCTGACGCTCTCAGCCAAGGCCCGCTGTGACTGGGCCATGTTCAGGAGCATCGCTGCAATGTCCTGGTGCCTCTGGCACATGGTTGACTGTGAGAGGGCAGCCCTGTCCTAGGCCTTGGCCACTACCTGCACAGATTGCCCACGGCCTTGGACATACTGATCCATAGCCAAAACTCTTGTCCCCAAGGTCTCCACTGCAGACTCCACCTGTGCGGTGTTGGCCTGGGTGGCACGCAAGGCTGACTCCATTTCCTGCTCCTGCACGCGGTTGGACTCCTCTACGTGCATCTGCAGGTACCGGATGCTTGCCGAAAACTCCTCATGCAGTCTCGGGGTTGACACATGCAACTCAGCAGGGCCTTACTTCCTCATTTGACACTGATCTCCACCTCAGCGACTGCCCTTTCATCGGGTCCGCTAATCACATCCAGTGCCCTCTGCTATGCCGCGGTGAGATGTCACTGGTCCAGCAATCCCTCTTCAGTCTTATCCCGCTCCCGACGGTTACTGGTGGCCTTCTCCTGGGATTGGGGGGGGGGAAAGAAACAGAAAATGTACAGTGTTAGACAGTCCGACGCATGCAGCCTGACGCACTATCAATTACGACGAGACGAGAGCAGAGAGTAATCGAGCCTTTATTACGCAGAGATGTGGAGCCTCCCACAGCTGCTGCCGAAATCGCTGCAGCTCGGAGAGCCCACACATTAATGCTCTGCCAACTGGGCAGAGCCAGCAGGCAGGGATCTACGCCCGTACCTGTAGTACAGGGTCCTGACCGTAATACCCTCATATGCAGTATATGATACAACAGTGGTAACTACCACATTCACCCCTGTTAAAAAAAGAGTCCAACGGGGCCGGTGGAAACTATTTACATACTGGTCAGTAAAGAGTCCACAAATTTAGATGGTCGGGCGCCTTGATTCTCCTTTGCGATCGCCACACAAGGTGTGATGTTGATGCCGGTGTTGTTTCGGTCGTTGGTGACTCCGGGAGTATGTCGACCTAATGTTCATCCACGGGTGGGACCAAGGGAGGATGGAACGTTCTTGAGCGGGGGAAGGGAGGGTGGTGCCAGGGCAACGGGGGGGGGGGGGGGGGGGGTTGTGCGGGGACCCAGCTGGTGCCGGGTCCCGAAGGGAGACTGTGTCTTGGCGGCTGTCGGGGTACGCATGGAGTAGATGTACCCTCTCAACCAACGGGTCTGCCTTGTGGAGCCGCACATGCTTACGGAGGAGAACGGGTCCTGGAGCTGCCAGCCATGTCGGGAGCGAAACCCCGGAGGTGGACTTCCTGGGGAAGGCAACGAGACGTTCATGGGGAGTTTCTTTAGTCGCAGTACACAGGAGTGACCGAATGGAGTGAAGGGCGTCGGGGAGGACCTCCTGCCAGCTGGACGGCCTTCCAGACGATCCCATTCTCCCGCTCCACCTGCCCGTTTCCCCGGGGGTTGTAGCTGGTCGTCCTGCTCGAGGCAATGCCCCTGTTGAGCAGGTACTGGTGCAGCTCATCGCTCATAAATGAGGATCCCCGGTTGCTGTGGACGTCGACGGGGAAACTGAACAGAGCGAAGATGGTGTTAAGAGCTCTGATGACGGTGGCAGACGTCATGTCGGGGCATGGGATGGCGGAGGGGAATCTCGAGTACTTATCGACCACATTGAGGAAGTACGTGTTGCGGTCGGTGGAGGGAAGGGGCCCTTTGAAGTCCACGCTGAGGCGTTCAAAAGGGCGGGAGGCCTTCACCAGTCGTGCACGCTCTGGCCGGTAGAAGTAGTTTACACTCCGCGCAGACCTCGCAGTCTCTGGTGATAACCCTGACTTCCTTGATGGAGTAGGGCAGATTGTGGGCCTTTATGAAGTGATAAAAGCAGATGACCCCTGGGTGACAGAGATCGTCGTGCAGGGTCCGGAGTCGGTCCACTTGTGCGCTGGCACATGTACCTCGGGATAGGGCATCGAGGGGCTCGTTGAGCTTACCGAGGTGATACAAAATCTCGTAGTTGTAGGTGGAGAGCTCGATCCTCCACCTCAAGATTTTATCATTTTTGATCTTGCCCCGCTGTGTGTTGTTAAACATGAAGGCAACCGACCGTTGGTCAGTGAGAAGAGCGAATCTCCTGCCGGCCTCTAATGCCTCTAATGTCGCACAGCTTCTACGATGGCTTGGGCCTCCTTTTCGACAGAGGAGTGCCGGATTTCGGAGGCATGGAGGGTGCGGGAAAAGAATGCCACAGGCCTGCTTGCCTGGTTGAGGGTGGCGGCCAGAGCGACGTCTGCTGCATCGCTCTCGACTTGGAATGGTAACGTCTCGTCGACCGCGTGCATCGTGGCCTTGGCGATGTCGGCCTTGATACGGTTGAAGGCCTGATGAGCCTCGGCCGTCAGTGGAGTGGGATCCAGAGGCCAGGGAGATTCTCTGATTGGTGGGGTGGACCATGAGGGAGCAGCGCCTTACCGTATTGGGGTGGATGAAGATCTCTGTGCTTCCGGAGTCCAGAAGGCAGGAAACCTTGTGCCCATCGATTTTTACGCTTGTGGCTGCGTTGCTAGATTGTGCGGGCGAGACTGGTCGATCGTGACCGAGGTGAGCCACGGCTGGTCGTCGCTGGTGTCAGACAATGGGGTGCACGGGGGGCACAGGTCCTGGAACGATGGTGGCGCCCACGGGCTGTGGGGGAGACAAGATGGCGCCGCCTGACGATCCTGAGGAAGACAAAATGGCGGCTCCCACGGGCCACACGTGGCGGGTGTTGAACAAGATGGCAGAGCCCATGGGCCGCACGTAGCCAGGAGAGGGGAAGGTGGCGGCGCCCACTGGCCATGCGTGGTCGCAGGGGGGGGGGGAGATGTCGGCGCCCACTGTCCGTAGGCAGGGGGGGTTGGAGCAATAGCGGCGACTGAGCGAGCCTGGCACACCACAGCGAAGTGCCCCTTTTTGCCGCAGGCCTTGCAAAGGGAGCTCCCGGCTGGGCAGCGGTGCCGGGGGTGCTTTGGCTGCCCACAGAAGTAACATCTGGGGCACGCATGGTTGGCTGGTTGGCACGTGGCACAGGCATAGGGTTGGCTGAGTGGGGGCCCCGATGGGGCAGCCGTCTGCGGGCTCCACGATGCGTAGGAGGGGTGGGCCGCGCGGATGGGGGTGTAGGCCTGGATATTGTGAGGCGACCATCATCAATAGCGCCAGCTTTGTGGTTGCCGGGAGGTCAAGCGTGGCCCCCTCCAAAAGTCGCTGGCGGATATGATCTGACGCAATCCCCCTAACGAAAGCATCCCGCATGAGTAAATTCCAGTGTTCCGTGGCCGTGATGGCCTGACGGTCACAGTCTCTGACCAGGGCAATTAGGTCACGTCAGAAATCTTCTATTGACTCAACAGGGAGTTGACTACGAGTTGAGAGGATGTGCCTGGTGTAAAGCGTGTTAGTCCGCTGAGCGTAATTCTCTTTCAGTAGCGCCATGGCTTCATCGTAGGTCGGCGCGTCCTGGATAAGTGGAAAAATGCTGGAGCTCAGCCGTGTGTAGAGGATCTGGAACTTCTGAGCTTCCAGAATTGGGTCTGGTGCAGACCTGATGTAAGCTTCGAAACAAGCTAGCCGGTGTTCAAAGTCCCTTTTGGCGTTGCTTGATTGCAGACCCAGCTGCAGGCGATCCAGCTTGATGTGGAGGTCCATCTTCTGAAAACTTTAGTGTAATAAATTGATGCATAATCAATTGCACAAAGATGAGAGTTCAATACAACTGAGGCTTTATTACACTAAGATGTGTGGCCTCCTATAGCAGCTGGCAAAATGGCTGCTGTATGGGGATCACACATATTTATACTCTGCCGTACCTGTAGTACAGGGCCTTACCATACATACCCTAATATATACAGCAGTGGTTACTACCACACACTGGAACCCAGGTAGTGCTCCAGCCAGCTTGGCAGTGCCATTTGGGCACATTGGCTTTGTCAGGGTGGCAGTGCCAAGGTGCCATCTGGGCTGTGCCAAGGTGGCCACATTCCAGGGGGAGGGCCAGGAGGTCACCCTGCACTGACCCTGACCACCCAGGGGTCTGTGATGGCCCGGGAGACCCCCTGGGTGCTGTTCTGCTTGGTCCACCCAAAGCTGAATGCCACCTGACTGCAGCCTCCCAGGGGGGACCGGAGAATCAAGGCACACCAGTGGTTATTGGGCAGGTAGGTCTCAAACTACTTCCGGGAGGGCTGTTTGGTCTTGCCCCTTTTGTGTGGAGTTCTGACTCCGATGTCTTGCGGGACTTGGGTAAATCCAGCGATGCACAGAGGCTGCCGGGAGACCTGCAAGAGAGCTCTCCCGAAATTCTCCGGCCGTGTTGTACTCTTGCTTGAGTGCAACGAGGCAAGAGAATCGCGCGTTTAGTCTCCGTAATGGAGAATTCCACCGCTTACCTTTCCTCCATTACTGGGCATAACAGTGTCTGTAATGCTCCTACACTGTACTAACTCAGTGTCTTCTGCATGCCCAGCAGTTGGCTGTTAAATAACTTTAGAGCAGCTCTGTGCCCAGTAGACCCAGCTGTGGATGCCATCATCTCGGCATGTGTGGTCGCAGCCTTCACTGACAGGCAGCAACAAGGACACTGATGGAGAGGTGGGGACATAAATGCACTGGCACACAGAGGGGTAAGGAGGGTATTACTGAGCTTGAGGCCTGAACAGCTGAATGACTGAACGGTTAAGGCCATGTAAGGATTTGAAAGCAAGGATAAGAATTTTAAATCCAGATGTTGCTTGTCTGGAAGTCAGTGCACGTCAGTGAGTACATGGGACTTGGTGCAAGTTAAGACATGGGCAGCAGAGTTTTGGATGACCTTGAGTTTATGGAGGATAGAATGTAGGGGACCTGCCCTGAGTGGGTTGGAATGGTGAAGTCTAGAGGTAATGAAACATTGATGAGGGTTGCTGATGAGCTGAGACTGGGTACAGTCAGGCAACCTTACAGAGGTGTCAATTGGTGGCCTGTGGGTTGGTGTGAATATGCGGTCAGAAGTTCAACTCGGGAACAAACATAATGGGCGGAATGTTTAAAAAAAAAATGGCAGTGTCATTTTCAGTGTGAAAATTGGTGCGATTCCTGGTGGCACAATCCGGACCGCAATTTCCAGGCACTTGGAAGAATGTTATTTTTTCATACGTGTAAAACGCTACACCTGAGGGGCGAAGTGTCTGATTCGCCCACCCCGGGAATCATCTGAGCAATTCAATACAGGGGACCCTGCATTTAAATGACTCCACAACACTTGCTCTGATTCAAGCCAGGAATATGGCAGCAAGGAAACCAGCTCCTCTGTTCACAGAGGGATCCCTCATCCATATGCTGGGTGCCATGGAGGAGAGGTGAGCTACAATATACCCTCACGCTAGCAAGGTGACAAATCCTGTCTAGGAGATGCTGGCAACACTGATCAGTGCCAGCTGCCTGACCAAGAGGATGGGTGGACAATGCAGAAAAAAGATGAATGACCTACTCTGAGCAGCCAGGGTAGGTGCACCCTGTCTCCTCTCTGCACTCCACCCTTCCATCACCCCCTGAATGTCACCTCGATCCTACATGCCGCCACACTTACAGGGCACCAGCGCCTGACCTTCTACAGGCTTCCTCAAACCCCCCTGGCACTCTTCTCAAGAACCTCTCCCTGCTTATGTGCAGTGGCCACACATGCCAGGTGTCATCAGCACCTAACCTGCAGGTGGCCAGCTCACATCATCCCCATTTGTTTTCCTGCAAAAGATGCTTGCCTACAAATGATGCCAGCGAGAGAAAATGGACAATGGGATGCCCGAGCTGAGGATCCTGGCTCTGTATGAGGAGAGAGCCATGGAGCTCAGAGAAGAGGAGGGCAGGAGTGGGCCTGCGCTGAATGCGGGGTAGGCCTACAAGTGAAAAGCGAGGAGCCAACACACCATCATCCAGATGAACAGTCCCAAGTGAGCTTTGTGCAGTCCAAATCCTTGACCAGGCCATATACAAATACCATGTCACTTGCCTTGCAGGAATATCACTTGGAGAGCCAGGTCCATCCACCAGCAGTGTTCCGCTGTCCACCCTCAACATGACCTCTGATGAGATCTCAGAGGAGGACATGGATGAAGTGTCATGGCTATCACCCTCCCCATTCACCATCACAGAGACACACACCTCGGTGGGCAACCTTAGCAGACAGGCTTCTGGGTAACTATCTGGTGAGATAGGGCTTCAGATCCACATCAGTGATCGGACAGGTGGAGATCCGCTGGATCCCAAGACATATCTGTGCTCCAGCCAGGTGCCGTGCCTCTGGACAGGTTCACCCCTTAGCTGCTGGAGGTGCAAAGGCAAAGTCGGGAATATCAGGAGGGATTGTCAGTGAGACTCCTGCAACTGTAAGGCCGAATGGAGGAGTCCCGAAGCCTTCTGACTCAGGAGATGGTGCTGGTAATGCATGGCACCCAGGCCAACATTGTAAGAGTGGGCTCCGCAGTGGTAAATCTGGGCAAGCGGTCAGATCCATGACGGAAGAATGAAGCACATCTCGGTCTGAGGACCATGGCTGAGGGCTTCAACTATGGTTCAGACAATGGCGGGTCTCCAGGCCTGGCAGCGCCAGATGACGTTGAGGCTTCTGGAGCTCACTCCAGCTGCCCCTCCATCCATAACAGGATCCTCGAGTACCTGTAGGGAGGAGGACCCACTGGAGCAAATCCTGGGAACTTCCACCTCGGAGACTCCGAGAGTGACCAGCCAATCTGACTCCTCCCTTTCTGTTACCAGCGCAACACAGCCACAGTGGGCAGAACAGGGTGATGCGGCAACACCAGTACCACCCGATATTAGCCTGGGACCCTCCAGGTCACGGTCCTCCAGAGGGCACCCGCCAAAGGCATCTCTGGCAACTGTGTGGAATGCAGCAAGCCACCTCCACCTATAATGTGCATCCTGGGAACATACCCGGATGTAGTGGGAGGGTACGGAAGTCAAAGGAATTTTAAGGGCACAGTATGGGCACGGATGAAGTCGGGCAGTAGTAGTTGAGGGCATTCCCACCTTAACACCTCACATTCTTTAACTCTCCTCCCAGTGTCATAGCGCTTCTACCCATTGGGATACAAATGTTTTCAATGAATTGCCATTATCACCAGACATTTAGGCCCTGTCAGTGCGAATGTTTCATTGATCGTGATAGGACTCTGGCACAATTCATGAATCCGAGACACCTACCCCTTACCCACCTCGAGAGCAAAGGAACAACGGAATATAGGGCAGAACCTCAGTCAGACGTGAGCTTGGTAGTCAGAGTGCAGTAGACAGACAGGAGTCGGACATAAGCAATAGCTGAGGCACATCACAGAGCGTTCCTCACTGCGAGTTGTCGTCATCCTCCTACATTGATTGGGCAGCAGGCACTCAAGGACTCTCCAGCCCCAGCACCCTGCAGAGTAAGATCTCTGCAACCTTCATCCCCTAATGGTAGAAGGGACTCTCTGGTGGCTGTACTGGAGAGCAGGCTGTGCCCTGTGTTGCTTTATCTTTCAGGGCCTCATCCACCCAGCCCATTCAGACCGGCTCTTTGACTCTCATCACAACCCCCCACATGTGGCCTGAAGCCGCCCCAGACCCCATGCCACAGACAGCAGACTAACACAGCCCTCGGAGCACATTTAAACAATATAGACAGCAGGCTTCAGGGCCACCCACACCACCTGGGACATCCCCGAGACCCCCACCCACATCACTTAGCCCCGCCCTCACTCTCCGGAGCTGGCCAGCGGCATCTGGTCCCCTTAGGCTCCCTGGTTCTCAGCATAAACAGTGGTGCTCACCTCCTCCCTCTCTCTCAGAGGTCATGGCATCTGCTTTCTGTTTTTAAAAAGCCATTCGCATTGGTGTGACGTCACGCATAGTGAGTGGGAAGATTGAATAAAGATTTATTGGGCTGAAGATGCGACATTAACCACGCTAAGTCTATTATAATGGGTTCAAATTCATGCAAATCAGGTCCACGTCCTTCCTGGTTGTGATCCTGATCATGTCCTTGGGGAGGGCCCAGAAAGATCGCAATCAGAAACCTCGCCCGTTTTTGCCTCTCGTGAGGTTTACCGGCCATTGCAGGATTGGCACCCGTGGAAACATGGCCGCTAAATCCCGCCCAACAAGTTTGCGAACAAAAAGGTTTTGTCTCCGACTGTTGCTAGAGAGAGGGATTGAGTTGCGAGCTAGGCAACGGAACTTGGAGTGAGGACTGAAAACAATGACCTGAATCTTCCATTCATGGGGCAACCACTACTTCTGACCCTTAACAGACTAAAGAAGCACACATCTACCCTGCTCCGATTATTTTTCTGAGCAAGGTTCCGAGAGAGAATCCTGCAGAACTCAATCAGTGCAAGAAAGCTCCGATGGAACAGCGGAGAGACTGTGCATAGAAGTGGGGGTGGTATAGAATGCTTGTTTACACCACTGCGTCTGCAATTTAGAAATCCAAAGAGAGTGCAGAATGGGTACAGGTAATTTACAAGCAGACTACCCATATGTGTTCGCCTGTATTAGGACGTTGGATTGAGCGCAACATTCCCAGGTTTCCTGACATGTGCAGATGGAAATTTGTGGATCAGCTTTCTCAATAAGGTGTATTTACATAGAATTTACAGTGCAGAAGGAGGCCATTCGGCCCATCGAGTCTGCACCGGCTCCTGGAAAGAGCACCCTACCCAAGGTTAACACCTCCACCCTATCCCCATAACCCGACACTAAGGGCAATTTTGGACACTAAGGGCAATTTATCATGGCCAATCCACCTAACCTGCACATCTTTGGACTGTGGGAGGAAACCGGAGCACCCGGGGAAACCCACGCACACACGGGGAGGATGTGCAGACTCCGCACAGACAGTGACCCAAGCCGGAATCGAACTTGGGACCCTGGAGCTGTGAAGCGATTGTGCTATCCACAATGCTACCGTGCTGCCCTCACATTCTCATGGGTATTGAGAAGTTAACAGGGTCATTAATCATTTTAAACTATAGGTGATTTGTTGGTGCATTAGTTCCCCCAGTACTATTGAAAAACACGTAGGTTATCTCTTGAACCTCCTGTCAATCTTCCATGGTGCTGTCTGGTGGTTTCACTGTATTTCTGACCCTCAGTGTGATCCAATTTTGAGCCAGGGAGCTACATCCAGGAGAACCGGGGAAGGGGTGAGCTGCACAATGGGAAGATGGAGTGCAGAAGGTTAAAAGGAGATAGGAATATTAAAATTAAACTACTGGAACTCAGGTGGATTAAGGATTTGTCTGTTTACGAATGTCTTGTGGGAGGGCAGATGCAGTGATTTGTGTTGGACTGGGGAGATTTTTTTGAAAATCCTGGTACTAATTTACAACAAATAAATCGAATCTGGGAGTAACTTTGTTTGCACAATCCGCGTGTGCCAAAGAATAAGAATTTTCTGACTCCTAGCCAGGTGGATATTTACTTAATTGATTCTTGGGATTTGGGCAATGCTGTCAAGGCCAGAATTTATTGCTCAGATGTTTATTCAAGGGCGGTTAAAAGTCAAACTTAAAAGAGAATTATTTCATGGATGTGGGTGTTGCTGGCAAGGCCCGCATTTGTTGCTCATCCCTAAATTGCCTTTGCTTTTTAAAAAAATATTTTTATTAAGAAATTTATAAATTTAACAATTTTGAAGAAGAAAAAAACAAAGTGAACAGCACCCACCCAACCAGCAACCAAACCCAGCCAACATGGCTTACAAAGACAATTCCCCAATCCCAATTTCCCACTAAGCATTTCCCACCTTATCCAACCCCCATATCTCCCTCTTTTTTACCCCGAATTTGATCTTCTCCAGCCTGAGAAATCCGACCATGTCGTCAACTACACCCCCGATTTCAGGGGTTCTGAGTCCCTCCAAGCCAGTAAGATCCGTCTCCAGGCTACCAGGGAGGCAAAGGTCAAGTCATCGGTCTCCCTCGCCCCCTGGATTCCCGGGTCTTCTGACACACCAAACATCGCTACCTCTGGACTCGGAACCATCTGTACCTTCAATACCTTTAACATGAAGTCGGCAAATCCCTGCCCAAACATATGGACATGATTCGCGGGTCTTGTCCCTCCCACACACCGCCCACATCTTTCCTCCACCCATTCAAAGAACCTGCTCATTCAAGCCACAGTCGTGTGCGCCCTGTGGACCACCTTGAATTGTATCAGACTAAGCCTGGCACACGATGGGGATGCATTGGCTCGCTTTGGGGCATCCTCCCATAACCCGACCTCCAACTCCCAGCTCTTCCTCCCACTTTCACTTTCCTTCCCCTATCGGGGCTCCCTTCCAATACATGAGCTCTTTATAAATTTCCACACCGACGGCCCCTCCACTCCCATATGCTTCCACCACTGTCCCCGCACCCTCAGGGCAGCCACTACTACCGGGCTTGTGGGGTACCATGCCAGCGAGAATGGCAGAGGCACCGTTAACAGTGTCCCTAAACTTGTGCCCCTACATGAAGCCACCTCCAACCGCTCCCAATCCAACCCCTCCCACACTGCCCACTTCCTGATCATTGCTATGTTCGCCACCCAACAATAATTTATAAAGTTAGGTAGGGCCAGCCCCCCCCCCCCCCCCAATCAACCCCCCCCCCACACCCTGCACCAGCACCACCTTCTTCACACACCCAGAAATCACCGCATTCACTCTCTTGAAGAAAGCCTTGCGGATAAAAATAGGAAGACTCTTGTTATAACCTGCCTGCTTACCACTGGCTGGGGATTAATGACAATCCCACAATCATATGGGAGTATGGGCTTCCCCGATGACGGGGGGTGGGGGGGGGGGGGGGGGGGCGGAGAAATCATTAGCAGACTCCCTGCATAAATAGAGCTGGCCAGTTTGGAACCAGCAGACAGAGGAGTGAGCAGCAAGGGAAGTTGCTGTTGCTGTATGTTATTGTAAATAAATGTTATTTCTTTGTATCCTTAAAACTCGTGCTGGATTCTTTGTGGCCCTCACAAAACTGGCGACGAGGGTTAAAGTGAATAGCTGTCTACACTGCTGAAGCCACCTCCCTGGACTTTTTTGTTTTTCTGTTACACCATACCTCTGTATGGACGTTTGGATGTTTTTGATGTTGCATTGGAAAGCTGGAACCAGTACGCACAACGGATTTGTTACTATTTCCAGGCAAACAACATCACTGAAAATGAGCGCCAGGTGGTCATTTAGCTCACTGCCTGCGGCCCACATACATTTGGGGTGATTAGGAATATACGTACCCAGCTGTGCCGGACACCAAGACATTTGATGAACTTGTGAACTTAGTGGGGCAACATTTTAACCCAAACCCGTCCACAATAGTCCAACGTTACCGGTTTAATACCGCTGAGAGGACCCCAGGAGAATCCCTTGCAGAGTTTCTATTTCCGGGCGCGCCCAGTGCCTTACGCCTTGCTCAGGAAGGTAGAAGGGGAGCTCACTCATTTGGAGACTTTGGGTATTATCAGGCCCGTCCGTTTCGCTGACTGGGCAGCACCAATTGTACCTGTAATGATGCCACAGTTCGCTTGTGCGGCGACTATAAACTTAGTGAATACGGCTTCCCGACTCGACTGATACCCAATGCCTCGCATAGAGGATCTCTACGTGAAGCTCGCAGGCGGACTCTCGTTCACAAAATTAGATATGAGTCACAGCTACCTGCAGTTGGAGTTGGACCCTGCCTCCCGGCCATATGTAACAATTAATACACACCGGGGCCTGTATGAATATACACGTTTACCCCCTGGAGTATCCTCTGCCTGCGCTATTTTTCAATGCGTTATGGAGGGCATTTTGAGAGTTTTATTGTGTGTTGCTGTCTATTTAGATAATGTTTTGATCACATGGACGTCGGAGCAGGAACATTTGGAAAAGTTGGAGGCTGTCCTTGGACGCTTTTTGGAGGCTGGAGTCCGTTTACGTCGCACAAAGTGCATCTTTCAGGCGAAGGAAGTAGTCTACCTGGGTTATCGGGTGGACCGCGAAGGTTTGCACCCCGTCGCAGAGAAGGTGCACACGATTCAACAGGCCCCCGCCCCGACTGACACTTCGCATCTTCGTTCATTTTGGGGCATCGTAAACTATTACGGAAAGTTCCTCCCCAATCTGGTAATGACGCTGGCCCCGTTGCACCTTCTGCTAAAGACGAATCACACCTGGGATTGGGGTCAGCCGCAAGAAACCGCTTTCCGGCGGGTAAAACAATAATTGATGTCGTCTGGGTTACTAACCCACTATGATCCTGGAAAGCCTTTGCCCGTCACAAGTGATGCATCCCCGTATGGTATTGGGGCTGTCCTGTCCCACAAGATGGAGAACAAGGCCGAGCGGCCGATAGCTTTCACCTCCCGCACATTGACTGCAGCGTAAAAAAAGTGCATGCAGATCGAGAAGGAGGGCCTGGCAGTGGTCTTTGCGGTGAAATGTATCCACCAGTACATGTATGGCCGCCACTTCACTATCGTGACTGATCATAAGCCTCTGCTGGGACTTTTCAGAGAGGATAAGTGAGGCACCCTCAATTACCACGCGAGAGCGAGGTCGATAATCAAAAGGTTTTAATCTACAAAGAACTGAACAGCATCCGAGAGAAGTGTGCTCACCACATGGAGCCTTATCCTATATACCGTTTCCTGGGGGCGAAGCCAGAGGCGGAGTCCCCCAGGGTTCCAAGCCTCTTAAAGGGGCAATGTACTAAAGGTCAGGTACCGTTTACGGCAGTTATTAATACCGTTCATCACAATAAGCCAATACCGCCCATTCCGCACGGATCCTGCGCTGGGCTTTGTTGCTCGCTGTGTACGAGTATTCTCTGGAGCACAAACCAGGAACCCAGATAGGGAATGCCGATGCACTGAGCCGATTGCCTTTATCGACCGGCCCCATGACGTACCCGCGACCCCTGAGGTGGTTGCAACCCTAAATTTTATGGACACCTTGCCTGTCACGGCATCACAGATCCGTGAGTGGACCCAGACGGAGCCAGTCCTGTCAAAGGTTCGGCACATAGTCCTGGATGGTGGGCAGCATAGACAGCTCCCAGGCGAATTGCGGGCATTTTCCTCCAAGCTGTCAGAATTCAGCATAGAAGACGGCATCCTTTAGTGGGGGATGCGTGTGATTGTCCCAGAAAAAGGACAGGAGCTGATACTAAGGGACTTGCACAATGGGCATCCGGGTGTGACCAAAATGAAAATGTTGTCCCGGAGTTATGTCTGGTGGCCAGGCCTCGACACCGACTTTGGGAAGGTGGCCCAAAACTGCTCCATTTGCCAGGAGCATCAGAAGCTTCCACCGGCCGCGCCCCTACATCACTGGGAATGGCCAGGGCGGCCTTGGGCGTGCTTGCATGCGGATTTCGCCGGCCCTTTTCAAGGATCCATGTTCCTGCTATTAATCGACGCCCAGTCTAAATGGCTAGAGGTGCATAAGATGGTAGGCACAAAGTCCTGCGCAACAATCGAGAAGATGCATTTGTCTTTCAGTACGCATGGCCTCCCCGAGGTGCTGGTCATGGTCAACGGCACTCTGTTCACAAGTGAGGAGTTTGCGAGGTTCATGAAAATGAACGGCATACGCCATATCCGCACTGCCCCTTACCACCCGGCTTCAAATGGGTTGGCGGAGCGCGTGGTGCAAACATTCAAACAAGACCTAAAGAAGCAGTCTTCTGGGTCGATTGACACGAGACTGGCTCGTTTTTTGCTTTCATATAGGCCCACCCCCCCATGCGGTGACTGGGGTAGCTCCCGCGGAACTCCTAATGGGCCGGAGACTTCGCACCCGCCTTAGCATGGTTTTCCCGGACATTGGCGCAAAAGTACGCCGCACACAAGAACGGCAGGGACATGGGTTTTCTCGGCATTGGCCGATTTGGCAATTTGCGCCCAGTGACCCAGTGTTCATTCAGAATTTTGCTGGTGGTGCCCAGAGGGTCCCTAGCGTAGTCTTTCACCAAACGGGCCCTATCTCTTACCAGGTGCAAGCCCAGGGTCGTCTCCAGCACAAACATGTAGACAACGTTCGGTCCAGAAGACTATCACTTCCAAAGATTCCCTGCCCCCGGAGTTCATTTCTACAGCCACAGAGACCAGACTGTGTTCCTCACAATCTTCCTCTGATGCCTCACTCAAAGCCTACGCAGGTTGTGACAGAACCGCGTGGAGATAGAGACGCCGAGATGACGAAGGCAGCAAACTCCGACTCCAAGATGGAGACACAGGATGCCTCAGAGGGGGAATCCTCGGGCCACAGGCCGTGGATGTACAACCGTTACGCCGTTCATCAGGAAGCGCCAGTCTCCGTCTCGTTACAGCCTGCGGCAAAACGAGGCCCCCACCTTTAGGGACCCTACCCTTCACCCCAACCTTTCAGAGGCCCTTTAATACCCACCCTTCAACCCCCCCACCCTTCATACCCTTCTCATCCTTCCTTTTATGGGCATGGTTCCCTCAGACCCTGGCAGTACTCCTGCCTGCCCAGCAGAGCCACACAGACACCTTGGCAGTGTCAGGGTTGGTAGTACTAATGTGCTAGCCTGGCTGTGCCAAGGTGCCAGGAGGGCCAGGATGCCACACTACCCTGTATCGGACCACCCAGGGCTCTTTAATGACCTGGGTGTTCCCCCAGGTGCCATTCTGTTTGGTCCACATTTGCGTGGACCAGTACTAAACGGCACCCAGCCAGGTCTCCCTGGGGAGGCCAATAGATGCTGAGAGCTGGTTAGACCCAGCATCAGCATGGTTAAGTGGGTTCTTAAAACCACTTAGCTGTGCGAGACTGAGTTCCGCCCATTGTGGGTGGGACCCAGATAGTGACACCTTGTGAGATCTGGTTGGATCTTGCAAGGCGTATTTGCCATCGGGAATCCTAGGGGAGGCCTCTCCCACCATCTACTGGCCGCATCATGCCCCCGTTCAGGTGGAACGTGGCCGGTAGATCGTGCCCTTAAAGTGGAACAGCAGACTTCAGCGGTAAATGTTTGATGCCATTTTAATAAAATCTGTGAATAGAGAGTTAAAACAATTGTGTACAGCTTGTACAGCAGTTAAGAGAAAGAAATCCGAGAGGGTTTGATGTAAAATCTTGGATTGGATTCATTGTTAAAAGTGGAGTAGAAGCTTTGTCTAAAAGCGTCATTTGGAAAATCTGGTCTGGATTTTGGAATACAAACTGTTAAGGGAAAGCTTTATTATTATGGGAGAAGATTTTAAAGTGTGTTTTTGGGAGTGGAATTTAGAAACTCTCATGTGACAATCATCTGGGGGGATTCCGAAGAATAATCCTCAGACACTAACTTGGGTTCAGAGTGGAGTGTGTGTTTAACCAGTCATTTTGTGTACTTAAAAGGGACTTTGTATGTCAATGAGACAATTGTAATTTAAGATGTACTTTGTAATTCATGTTAATCCTAAAATCTGTATGTAATTGTTAAACTGAAGGGGGAGTAAAGGAGTATTGTATAATAATCAAACTTTTCATGTTTAATAAATGTTTTTTCCTTGTTGTTCAAACTAATTAGTGGTCCTGTGATCATGGGGGACTTCAATATGCAGGTGCAGGTGGATTGGGTAAATAACGTAGCCAGTGGATCCAAAGAAAAGGAATTCATGGAATGCTTACAAGATGGCTTTTTGGAACAGCTTGTCATGGAGCCCACAAGGGAGCAGGCTATTCTGGACCTAGTGCTATGTAATGAACCAGACTTTATAAAAGATCTTAAAGTAAGGGAACACTTAGGAAGCAGCGATCATAATATGGTTGAGTTCAGTCTGCAGTTTGAAAGAGAGAAGGCAAAATCGGATGTAATGGTGTTACAGTTAAATAAAGGTAATTACGAGGGCATGAGAGAGGAACTGGCGAAAATCGACTGGAAGCAGACCCTAGTGGGGAAGACAGTAGAGCAAAAATGGCAGGAGTTTGTATGCATAATTGAGGACACTGTACAGAGGTTCATCCCCAAGAAAAGAAAGATTATCCGGGGAGGAATTAGACAGCCATGGCTGACAAAGGAGGTCAGGAAATGTATCAAAGAAAAAGAGAGATCCTATAAAGTGGCCAAAAGCACTGGGAAATCAGAAGATTGGGAAGGCTACAAAAACAACAGAGGTTAACAAAGAGACAAATAAGGAAGGAGAGGATCAAATATGAAGGCAGGCTAGCCAGTAATATAAGAAATGATAGTAAAAGTTTATTTCAATACATAAGAAACAAACGACAGGCCAAAGTAGACATTGGGCCAATTCAAACTGATTCCGGAAGGCTAGTGATGGGAGACGAGGAAACGGTTGGAGAACTTAATAAGTACTTTGCGTCTGTCTTCACAGTGGGAAGACATGAGTAATATCCCAAAAATTATAGAGGGTCAGGGGGCTGAGTTGAGTAGGTTGCCATTACAAAAGAGATGGTGCTAAAAAAGCTAAAAGGTCTTAAATTGACAAATCTCCTGGCCCCGATGGGCTACAACCCTAGAGTTCTGAGGGAGGTGGCTGAAGAAATAGCGGAAGTGTTGGTTGAGATCTTTCAAAAATCACTGGAGTCAGGGAAAGTCCCGGACGATTGGAAGATCGCTGTTGTAACCCCCTTGTTCAAGAAAGGATCAAGACAAAAGATGGAAAATTATAGGCCAATTAGCCTAACCTCGGTTGTTGGTAAAATTCTAGAATCGATCGTTAAGGATGAGATTTCTAAATTCTTGGAAGAGCAGGGTCGGATTAGAACAAGTCAACATGGATTTAGTAAGGGGAGGTCGTGCCTGACGAACCTGTTAGAATTCTTTGAGGAGGTGACAAGTAGGTTAGACCAGGGAAACCCAGTGGACGTGGTCTATCTGGATTTCCAAAAGGCCTTTGATAAGGTGCCACACAGGAGGCTGCTGAGTAAGGTGAGGGCCCATGGTGTTCGAGGTGAGCTATTGGCATGGGTTGAGGATTGGCTGTCTGACAGAAGGCAGAGAGTTGGGATAAAAGGTTCTTTTCGGAATGGCAGCCGGTGACCAGCGGTGTCCCACAGGGTTCAGTGTTGGGGCCGCAGCTGTTCACCATATATATTAATGATCTGGATGAAGGGACTGGGGGCATTCTAGCAAAGTTTGCCGATGATACAAAGTTAGGTGGTCAGGCAGGTAGTGCTGAGGAAGTGGGGAGGCTGCAGAAGGATCTAGACAGTTTGGGAGAGTGGTGCAGGAAATGGCTGATGCAATTCAACGTGAGAAAATGTGAGGTTTGCACTTTGGAAAAAAGAATCCAAGCATAGACTACTTTCTAAACGGTGAGAAAATTCATAATGCCAAAGTACAAAGGAATCTGGGAGTGCTAGTCGAGGATTCCCTAAAGGTAAACATGCAGGTTGAATCTGTGATTAAGAAAGCGAATGCAATGTTGTCATTTATCTCAAGAGGGTTGGAATATAAAAGCAGCGATGTGCGACTGAGCCTTTATAAGGCTCTGGTTAGGCCCCATTTGGAGTACTGTGTCCAGTTTTGGGCCCCACATCTCAGGAGGACATACTGGCACTGGAGCGTGTCCAGCGGAGATTCACACGGATGATCCCTGGAATGGCGGGTCTAACATATGATGAACGGCTGAGGATCCTGGGATTGTATTCATTGGAGTTTAGAAGGTTAAGGGGAGATCTAATAGAAACTTACAAGATAATACATGGCTTAGAAAGGGTGGGACGCAAAGAAACTGTTTCCGTTAGGCGAGGAGACGAGGACCCGTGGGCACAGCCTTAGAATTAGAGGGGGTAAATTCAGAACAGAAATGCGGAGACATTTCTTCAGCCAGAGTGGTGGGCCTGTGGAATTCATTGCCGCGGAGTGCAGTGGAGGCCGGGATGCTAAATGGCTTCAAGGCAGAGATAGATAAATTCTTGATGTCGCGAGGAATTAAGGGCTACGGGAGAATGCTGGTAGGTGGAGGTTGAAATGCCCATCAGCCTGATTGAATGGCGGAGTGGGACTCGATGGGCCGAATGGCCTTACTTCCACTCCTATGTCTTATGGTCTTATGGTCCTAAGACTCTGTACCATCACGTTTATTTAAAAAAGTTAAAGTTATGGTCTTTTGAGCCGGGGTACTATTCTGAGATCTTCCCCTTCAGTTATAACATCAATTGGGTTCATAACAATCCTCACCCTGGGTCTCCCTCTGTCACTGGCAGGTCAGTACAAGGCCGGTTACAAATTAACGTGTCGTCGTCATTTCTGTTATTTTCCAATGCCTGCCGACTTTCCTGCCAAAGGCATTTTTCTAGAGATTGTAGGAATGATGACCTCGTTCATATGGGGAGGGAAGTATGCAGCAGAATGCTGATGTCGGTAAACAATGAAATGCTTGGTGTATTGGGAAACCTTCCAGAAAATATGCGTTCATTATCCAGGAGCATAAGGGAATCAAGGACCAACTTGACACAGGGCTTTGTGCAACTTGGAGCACATCTTTTTATAGTGTGAAAGGTGTGTCCAAATCTTTTCACCATGATGCAGCATCAAATGTAGGGAAACCAAATGTCCAGTTTTGGAGTGGACATTCCAGTTTTTGGTCAGTTTGGTTACAGCCTGGTACAGGATGGTTTTATGTTTGTGATTTTACGCCTTTATACACTCACTTGAGGGAAGAACCGACGGTGAGTGGCCTGTGCTTGTTCCTTGCCCTGTCCTGCAACAGCCTCAGAAGTGACTGTGACAACCGAAAAGAGTTTGGGTTTTCATATTCCCCAACACCCACTCCCACGTTGTCTCTCAAACCGTAATGCATCTCCATACATCATAATGTTACCCTGTGTGTGATGACATCATCCTCATACATCACAACAGTATCTGCCATTAGTCATCTCTGGTACTGGCCACCCAAGTCATCAGCAGAATTCCAATGTCTGCCACTGTCTATTCCCCAACTCTGCCTTCCTCAATGACACTGGATTTTTTTCCCCCTCAAAATTGAATTCCAAATTCCAGATCTTTTCTGGGCATTAAGGAATATGTGTTTTTGCTCTAGCCTACACTGAACCAGGCCATATGACATCTCTGCTCTGGACATGCACAGTCTGCCTGTGAAGCATTCAGTTCAGATCTGAAACTGGGAACACAGTATGCCCGCTACTGGACCGATGCAAGTTGGATTCCACCCTAGGTGTTTGAAAACTTCAGGTGCAAATGGGCAAAGAATTGTATCGTGCAAACTCCACATGGTTGTCTCATGTGGTTGAATATCTAACATGTCGTTCTGAAAGGACAACTCAAGGCATTTAGCGTGGCCAATCCACCTACCCTACACTTCTTTGGGTTGTGGGGGGTGAAACCCACGTAAGCTCGGGGAGGATGTGCAAACTCCACACGGACAGTGGCCCAGAGCCGGGATCGACCCTGGGACCTCGGCACGGTGAGGCAGCAGGGCTAACCCACTGCGCCACCATGCTGCCCTAATTGTAATATAATTGATTGGACAGGGGATATGGGGCCAACCTAAATGTTCTTGATGCTCAGAGCTCCAATAATTCTTCATTCACTTCACTGTACAATAATCTACTTTTTGTAATAAAATTAAATATTATAGTTTGTTACCTTTTTAACCATTATGCAATAGCTTAGGCTATGAATTGAGGTGATGTGACCATATTGAAGGGGTTTCCCCCACCCCTCCGTGGTCTAGGTGTTACCAGAGCATTACTTCACAAAATACTTATGTAATATTATTGGCCACTTATATCTGAATAATATCTCTATATCGTTCAAAGATGATACGTGCAATATTTTAGCACCATTCTCCAGATCAACACATTGCAGATCATGATATCGCTATTGTGCATGAGCTTCCTGCTCCTGGTGAGCAAATCAAAATGACTCAAATGAAAGGCTGACGATTATTCTGCAGCAGACTCTTTCATTGTCATGTGTGTTTGAACTGTACAGCTGTTTTAAAATTATCCTTTAGTTGTTGGCCTGTGTTGCACATTGGCCAGGGTTTGTTATGCTGGCAGATTTACCACTGCAAGAGTAAAAGAATATTCTTGGTGTGACTTCATGACGTTGCATCATTGCGCTTCCTGTAATCTCTGTAATGCTTCTGCACACGTCTGCTGGTTAAAATATCACAAGCTGCCTTGCAAATGTCCTTCTCTCTCACAATAATGAGAATCTTTATTAGTGTCACAAGTAGGCTTATATTAACACTGCAATGAAGTTACTGTGAAAAGCCCCTAGTCGCCACACCTCCGGCGCCTGTTTGGGTACACTGAGGGAGAATTCAGAATGTCCACTTCACCTAAACAGCACATCTTTCGGGACTTGTGAGAGGAAACCAGAGCATCCGGAGGAAACCCACGCGCACTACGGGGAGAACGTGCAGACTCCACACAGACGGTGATCCAAGCTGGGAATTGAACCTGGGACCCTGGCGCTGTGAATCAACAGTGCTAACCACTGTGCTACTGTGCCGCCAATGCCAATCATCAGCTGCATATTACAAAATAAATGCATAACAGTGACTGGTTTGACATGCTAGCTGCAATGTAAAAGCATCAGTGAAGTTCAGGGTGGAACTGAATTGTGTTCAAAATAACTGCTAGTTGCTGGGGGATATCATTAGAAAATCGTACATTTCAGACCATACATGTGCACATGCCAAAGTATTGCGTATGGAGAGATCCGTTTGCTCACCTATTTTCTTTCCACATGCAAAGCCCATCTGGCTTTAGCTTACACTCGGTATATCCTTTTGTCAAACTAGAGCTAAGTGGCATTTATTTGTTGTTCAATGGACTGTGAAACAATAGATAGGATCTTACAGGTATGAAAGATCGGGGCAGTACCGTAGCACAAGTGATAGCACTGTGGCTTCATGGTCCCAGGTTCGATTCCCCCGCTGCGTCACTGTCTGTGTGGAGTCTGCACGTTCTCCCCATGTCTGCGTGGGTTTCCTCTGGGTGCTCCGGTTTCCTGCCGCAGTCCAAGACGTGCAGGTTAGGTGGATTGGCCATGCTAAATTGCCTATAGTGACCAAAAAGGTTAGGAGGGGTTATTGGGTTACGGTAATAGGGTGGAAATGAGGGCTTAAGTGGGTCGGTGCAGACTTGATGGGCTGAATGGCCTTCTTCTGCACTGTATGTTCTATGAAACATGATGTTTTTAATTGGAAGGTGAATCCAGGAGAGTGTCTTTGCTTGATATTACTTCAATAGCCCTCGTCATATAACAGAACCATGACTCACTTATTGCTTTTGGCAATTTAATGATACCAATAAAAAGCTGCTTGAATGCAGACCACGCGACGGTCAGTCATAACAGCTAATGTTTCATTTGTGGCTTCAAGTTCTTTGCACAGCTGGTTATTGGAATATTGAGGCCAACTATATTAAATTACATCAGTTAGTGATTTCTGAGGTAACATGGGTAGCTGAAATGATGACAGGTGGAATTGGGAGCCCTTGAGCTTACATTGGTAACGGAAAATGAAACAGGAGAGAGGAGTAGTCTGAAGTGGAGTTGGTAACATCAAATCCATAGATAACTTCATTGCTGTCAACAGAGCTCAGTGACTGGCTGTCCTTTTAAACCGGGGTGCTTTCTGACAGGTAGTAACTTCTTCCTAAAATGGGGTTTCGGAAGGGGATGGGAAGGATCTCTGTTACTACATAACGTTAAGTAAAGTCTCAGGCAAGCGACCACTTACAATCGATGACTGTGGAGAAGGTTTGATTTATTCACCTTGCAATTTACACCTCCTACTCCCCGAAGGGTCTCCTACACACGGCCCAGGCTGGGGTATTTATGTCCCAGCTGCCTTAGGAAAGTGGGGGGCAACCCTGCCCCTCATCTGGGTAAATCGCACTCCGGTGAGGCCACAGAGACGCTGAGGCTACAGATCCAGGGCCTCCTGTAGGGTTATAAAACTTTATAAATAGGGTTGAGATAAGAAATACAAAACTAATGATGCAGGGGTGAAATAGAGCACCCAACTGAGATTGATTAAACTAACCACTTCCCAATGCGGTAACACAGGGGTAGATTTGCCATATGAAGGTCCTTTAATTGGCATATGTATTTGAATCATATGGCCATTTCACTGAATTCAAGGGAAATGCAAATCTTCTTCTAAAATTGAGTAGCCAATTCTTTTTCTAATTAAGGGGCAATTTAGTGTGCCCAATCCTGCACATCTTTTGGGTTGAGGGGGGTGAAACCACGCAAACAATCCTGACTTGCACCGTTTAAATGGTGAAAAATATTTAGGGTGTCAGGAGGTGAGTTACCTTCTGCAGGGCACTCAGCTAGATCTGCTCTTGTAGCCACAGTATTTCTATGGCTGGTCCAGTTAAGTTTCTGGACAATAGATACGTCCAGGATGTTGATGGTGGGAAATCCAGAAACAGAAATTCCATTTTATATCTTTTCTTTAAACATTTAAAAAATGTTTCCAATTAAAGGGCAATTTAGCGTGGTCAATCCACCTACCCTGCACATATTTAGGTTGTGGGGGTGCAACCCACGCAAACACGATGCGAATGTGCAAACTCCACACGGACTGTGACCCGGGGCCGGGATTGAACCTGGGTCCTCAGCGCCGTGAGGCAGCAGTGCTAACCACTGCCCCACTGTGCCGTCCCAATGCTATTGAATATCAAGGAGTGATTAAATGGTTGAACTAAGAAATTCAGAAACTGAGGGCAGAAATTTGTGCCCACGGTAGCCATCAGTGAGAATAGAACCGGGGCGCAAAATCCGGTGAGAATTGGAAAACGGGATTCTCGCTGGCGAGATCGTGTTTTCAGGTTTTCCAAACCCTTCGCAGGTGACGTTATGATGTTCTCGTCCAACAAGGTAGGGAACCTCATTTAAATACATTAGTGTGTTATTAGTAAGTCCTCCCACTGGACTTCCCCCTTCAATTAATTTTAATTGGTAGCTATCTAGGAGAGGTGGTGGCATAGTGGTATTGTCATTGGATTAGTAATTCAGAGAAAGAGTGTTACTGCTCTGGGTTCACAGGTTCAAATCCCACCACTGCAGATGGTGAAATTTGAATCCAAATTAAAATATGGTGATGTCGATTGTCGCAAAAACCCATCTAGTCCTTTACGGAAGGAAATCTGCCATCCTTAACTGGTCTGGCCTATATGTGACTCCAGACCCATAGAAATGACTCTTTTTTTTAAAAAATAATTTTTATTGAAGAAATTTTTCAAAATACAAACATTTTAACCCCCCCTACATTTACATTTAAATTATAACAAAACAAAGTCAAACCCCCCTACTTAACAAGAAAAAGAAAAAGGTCCCCCCCCCCCCTACTCGCGCGTCCCCCCCCCCCCCCCCCCCCCCCCCCCCCCCCCGCCGGCGAACCGACAGTCAGACCAACTTATCATTTCTAGCAGCGTCCTCGGGCAGGCCTTGCCCGTGCCACCACCGCTACCGTACTTCCTTCGTCTTGTCCCCCCTCCCCCCCCCCCCTCCTCCCCCCTCCCTCCCGCCCTCCCCTCCCCTCCCGGGTTGCTGCTGTCACGGCCTCAGTTTCTATCTCTGATCTAAGAGGTCCAGGAAGGGTTGCCATCGCCTGAAAAACCCCTGCACCGACCCTCTCAGGGCGAATTTGATCCTTTCCAATTGGATGAAGTTTGCCATGTCGTTTAAAACCAGGTGTTAACACTTGGAGGCCTTTCGTCCCTCCACTGAATCAGGATCCTCCTCCGAGCCACCAAGGACGCAAAGGCTAATATTCCAGCCTCCCTCGCCTCCTGTACCCCCGGCTCCACCCCAACCCCGAAGATCGCAAGTCCCCATCCTGGCTTGACCCTGGACCCCACCACTCTCGACACCGTCCCTGCCACCCCCTTCCAGAACTCCTCCAGTGCCGGACATGCCCAAAACATATGTGCATGATTCGCAGGGCTTCCCGAACATCTAATACACCTGTCTTCACCCCCGAAAAACCGACTCATCCTTGTCCCCGTCATGTGGGCTCTATGCAGTACCTTAAATTGAATGAGACTTAGTCTCGCACATGACGACGACGAGTTGACCCTCTCCAGGGCGTCTGCCCATGTCCCGTCCTCTATCTGTTCCCCCAGCTCTAACTCCCACTTATCTTTCAGCTCCTCTACTGGTACCTCCTCCACCTCCTGCATAATCTTATAGATGTCCGAGATCTTCCCCTCCCCGACCCAGACCCCTGATAGCACCCTATCACTCCCCCCCCTGTCGGGGAGCGCGGGGAACCCCGCTACCTGTCGTCTGGCAAATGCCTTCACTTGGAGGTACCTGAACGTGTTCCCCGGGGGGAGCCCAAATTTCTCCTCCAGCTCTCCCAGGCTCGCAAACCTCCCCTCTATAAACAAGTCCCTCAGTTGTCTAATACCCCCCTCTGCCAGCTCTGGAATCCCCCTCCTGTGTTTCCCGGCGCAAATCTGTGGTTCCCTCTTAGTGGTGCCCCTATCAGACCTCCCCTTCCCCCCTGTGTCCGCCTCCACTGCCCCAGATCTTGAGGGTGGCCGCCACCACCGGGCTCGTGTATACCTCGTTGGGAGGGGAGCGGCCATGGTGCCGTTACCAGTGCCCCTAAGCTTATGCTGCCGCAGGACGCCCTCTTCCATGGCGCTTCCAGCTGCCCCCTCCCCTTCCATCATCCACTTTCGTACCATCGATGTATTTGCCGCCCAGTAATTCCTGAAAGGTTGGGTAACGCCAGCCCTCCACGATCCCTACTCCGCTCCAAAAAGACCCTTCTAACTCTCGGGGTGCCATGTGCCCACACATACCCCATGATACTACTCGTTACCTTCTTGAAAAAGGCCCTGGGGGGAAGATGGGCAGACACTGGAACAAAAACAAGAACCTCGGGAGGACCGTCATTTAACTGACTGCACCCTCCCTGCCAGCGACAGCGGCACCATGTCCCACCTCTTAAACTCCTCCTCCATCTGTTCCACCAGTCTGGAAAAGTTCAACTTGTGGAGGGTCCCCCAGTTCTTTGCCACCTGCACCCCCCAAATACCTAAAACTTTTACTGCTCTTTGAAGGGGAGCCTCCCAATTCCCTCCCCTTGGTCTCCCGGGTGTATTACAAAGACCTCACTTTTCCCCAGATTTAATTTATATCCCGAAAAGTCCCCGAACTCCGCTAGTATCCCCATTACCTCCGGCATTCCCCCCTCCGGGTCTGCCACATACAACAACAAATCATCCGCATAGAGCGAGACCCATGTTCCTCCCCTCACCCTTGTCAGTCCTCTCCACCCCCCTGAACCCTCAGTGCCATCGCCAACGGCTCAATCGCTAATGCAAAGAGTAGGGAGATAGGGGACATCCCTGCCTAGTACCTCGATGGAGCCCAAAATATTCTGACCTCCTCCCGTTTGTTACCACACTTGCCATCGGAGCTGAATAGAGCAGTTTTTACCCACTTGATAAATCCCTCCCCAAACCCAAACCTTTCCAACGTCTCCCACAAGTATCCCACTCCACCCTGTCAAATGCCTTCTCCGCGTCTAGCGCTACCACTATCTCCGCCTCCCCTTCCACTGCTGGCATCATAATCACATTTAACAATCTCCGGACATTTGTGTTAAGTTGGCGTCCCTTCACGAACCCCGTCTGGTCTTCATGGACTACCCCTGGCACACAGTCCTCTATCCTGGTTGCCAGGACCTTTGCTAACAGCTTGGCGTCAACATTCAGGAGGGAGATGGGCCTGTAGGACCCGCACTGGACCGGGTCCTTGTCCCGCTTCAAAATCAAGGAGATCAGGGCCTGCGACATTGTTGGGGGCAGAACCCCCCCCTCGCGCGCCTCATTAAAGGCTCGCACCAGCACTGGACCCACCAAGTCCACAAATTTCCTGTAAAACTCCACCGGGAACCCATCCGGCCCCGGCGCCTTCCCCGCCTGCATCTGACCTATCCCTTTAATTAGCTCCTGCAGCTCTATCGGCGCCCCCACCCTTCCACCAGCTCCTCCTGTACCTTTGGGAACCCCAATTTATCGAGAAAGTTCTTCATTCCCCCTCTCCTCTTCGGCGGTTCAGACCTATACAATTCCCTATAGAAGTCCCTAAAGACCCTATTCACCTCTTGCCCCTTCTGCACTACGTCCCCACCCCTCTCTCTCACTCCCCCAATCTCTCTGGCTGCATCTCGCTTACGAAGCTGGTGTGCCAGCATCCTGCTCGCCTTTTCCCCGTACTCATACGCCGCACCCTGCGCCCTTCTCCACTGCATTTCCGCCTTCCTAGTGGTCAGAAGGTCGAACCTGGCCTGCAAGCTACGCCGCTCCCTTAATAGCCCCTCCTCTGGTGCCGCCGCATATTTCCTATCTACTTCTAGGAGCTCCCCCACCAGCCTCTCCCTTTCCTGCCTCTCCTTCCTCTCTCTGTGTGCCCTTATGGAGATCAGCTCTCCTCTAATCACTGCTTTCAAGGCCTCCCAGACCGTCCCCACCTGCACCTCACCTGTGTCATTCGTACCCAGATAGTTCTCAATGCCCGTTCTCACCCTTCTGCACACCTCTTCGTCCGCCAACAGCCCTACATCCAGGCGCCACAACGGGCGTTGGTCCCGCGCCTCCCCCATGTCCACGTCCACCCAATGTGGTGCATGGTCCGATATCGCATGGCCGAGTACTCCGTGTCCTGCACTCTCGGTATCAGCCCCCTGTTCAATACGAAAAAATCGATCCTAGAGTACACTCTGTGGGACGTGGGAGAAAAAAGAATACTCCCTCGCCCTAGGCCTACCAATCTCCATGGGTCTACCCCTCCCATCTGCTCCATGAACCCCCTTAACACCTCTGCCGCTGCCGGCCTCCTATTCGTCCTGGAACTCGATCTATCCAGCCCAGGGTCTAACACCGTATTAAAGTCCCCTCCCATGATCAGGCCCCCTGCCTCCAGTCCCGGGATGAGGCCCAGCAGGCGCCTCATAAAACCCGCGTCGTCCCAGTTCGGGGCATACACATTTACCAGTACCACATTCTCTCCCTGCAGCCTACCCCTCACCATCACGTACCTGCCCTCCTTGTCTGCCACCACCTCTGCCGCCACAAACGACACCCTCTTTCCCACCAAAATCGCCACCCCCCGGTTCTTGATATCCAAGCCTGAGTGGAACACCTGTCCCACCCACCCCCTTCTCAGGCGGACCTGATCTGCTACCCTCAAATGAGTCTCCTGCAGGGCAGCACGGTGGCCTAGTGGTTAGCACAACCGCCTCATGGCGCTGAGGTCCCAGGTTCGATCCCGGCTCTGGGTCACTGTCCGTGTGGAGTTTGCACGTTCTCCCCGTGTCTGCGTGGGTTTCGCCCCCACAACCCAAAAATGTGCAGAGTAGGTGGATTGGCCACGCTAAATTGCCCCTTAATTGGAAAAATAATTGGCTAATCTAAATTTAAAAAAAAAAAAAAAAAAATGAGTCTCCTGCAGCATTGCTACATCAGCCTTCAGTCCCTTCAGGTGTGAGAAGACCCTTGATCTTTTGACCGGCCCATTCAGCCCCCTTACGTTCCACGTGATCAATCGGGTCGCAGAGCGACCCGTCCCTACTCCCTGTCGATTAGCCATGTCTTGTCCCTTGCTCGCCCCGGGTCATCCCTTCTTTTCTGACCCGCTTCCCATAGCGATGGCCCCCCCCCCCCACCCCCCCGGCTCTCCCCTTCTCGTCCCTGGTCTTTCCAGCAGCAACCCGGTGTCCCCCCCCAGCCCCCCCCCCCTTCCCCCCCCCCCCCCCCCCCCCCCCCTGGCTAGGACCCCTCCTAGCCGCGATGTACCCCACATCGTACTCCGAGAGTCAGCTGGTCTCCGCTGACCCGGCTGCTCCTGCCACATTCCGACTCCTCCCGGTTCACCCCATCTGCGCCCGTGAAAGATCCCCTTAAAACCCCCGAGAAAGACCCGCATAATCAACCCGCTCCCCCCCCGTCCCATCTCCCCAACTTAACGATATAAATACCCAATGGCAACTAAATACATAAATACTTAACTACATACTTAAATAACAAATAATTAACTAGCTATCAACTAACAGTGTGCCCAACCATCACCCTCCATCAAACAGTATAAATAACCGCAGATAACCATAACCCGAAAAGAAAAAAAAGAACAAAAAACCCCCCCAAGCACCCAAAGAAAAAGGGTAAGAGGGGTAAATAACTAAGGGAAATTGGAAACGGGAAGAAACACCCCATAAGAAGCCAACGACCCACAATAGAGATTTCAACAGTACAAATATACAGACACACCCAACACTCGAAACCTTCAAAATATTCAGAAAAGTCAACCGTTCGAGAAAAAACACCCCAAACAATCCACGAAACTGTTACCCAGTTCCGACCTGGCCTGAAAAAGAAAAGGGCCACTTGCTCAATCAAGAGTCCCCCGGCGGCTACGACCGCCGGTGCTCCCAGGTTTTAGTTCGTGTCCAACTTTTCCTCTTGTACAAAGGTCCAGGCCTCCTCTGGGGACTCGAAATAATGATGTTGGTCCTTGTAGGTGACCCACAAGCGCGCCGGTTGCAGCATTCCAAATTTGATCTTTTTCGCGTGTAGCACCGCCTTTGTCCGGTTGTACCGGGCCCGCCGCTTTGCCCCCTCCGCACTCCAGTCCTGGTACACCCTTACCGTCGAGTTCTGCCACTTGCTGCTTTTCTCCCTTTTTGCCCACCTCAGGACTTTCTCTCGATCACTTAGCCGCTGGAACCGCACCAGCACCGCCCTCGGGGGGCTCGTTTGCCCTAGGCCTCCTGGCCATGACCCGGTATGCCTCTTCCAATTCCAGGGGCGCCGGACCGGCCCCTTCCCCCATCAGGGAGCTCAACATCTCCGCCACATATCCCGGGAGATCCGACCCCTCCAGGCCTTCTTCCAGGCCCAGGATCCTCAAATTTTTCCTCCTCATCCGAGTGTCCAGCTCCTCGAAGCGGCTCTGCCACTTCATGTGGAGTGCCTCGTGCACCTCCACCTTTGCCCCGATGACTGTGGCCTCCTCCTCCCTCGCGGTCATCTCCTGCTGCAGATCTTTAATCGACGCCTCTTGGATCGCCTGGGCTCCCACCAACCTGGTGGCCGTCGCGTTCATGGACTCTAAGAGCTCCACTTTCATCTCCGTGAAAAAACGGAGGAGAGCGGCCTGCTGCTCCTCCGCCCATTTCTTCCACTCCTCCGATGCACCGCCGGCCGCCATTTGATTTTCTTCCCCCGCTTTTTTGGGGAGCTGCTGCCGTTTTTCTTGCCGCTCCGCTCCGGGTACCGACCATAAAATCGGTCTAGTTCTCCTCAGGGGACCTTCCCCCACCGGGATTCGTTTTTCAGCGCCGTTGGGGCCCTCCAATTGGCCCAAAAACACCTTTGTTGCAGGAGCTTCCAAATGTGCGGCTTAGCTGATCATAGCCGCAACCGGAAGTCAGAAATGACTCTTAACTGTCCCCTCAAGGGCAATTAGCGATGGGTGCCTGCGACGCCCACGTCCCATGAACAAGTTTTTTAAAAACTGTGATGTCAAGCTGTATAATTTTACAATGGCTGTATAAAAACGGGAACCCAGCAAGCTTACCTCCGAAGGGAATAACGGAGGTAAGGTCCATCACCCTCCAGGGTGTCAATTGGAGAGGGACCACCGGAGATGACGTGAGGGACCCAAATAAGTACAATTCCTACTGTTGGGAGGTGGAGTGGTGTTGTGGGGGTTTCTCACAGGCCCTAGCCGCCCATCACTGCTGTGGTCCCCCAGGTGTCAAGGTGTCTGATGGTCGGCATGCACGGTAGCACTCCTTGCAAATGCTGAGGGATTGTCCTTCTACAATGGCAGGTGGAAGTGGGTAGGAGCGGGTGAAATCACAGGGTCAGCCCAGGGGTTGACTGTAAGGTCCCTGGGAGGGGTCTTGTGAAATGCCAGGCTGCATGGACAGAGCGGGAGACTCTGACGAGGGATGGTGAGCAGCTACTCAGGGAGGGAGACAATTGCAGCCCAAATGAACCCCCTACCTTCAAGCTGCAAAGTGCATCCTTACAGCATGAGCTGTCTGGAAGGGAAAGGTCACTGGTTATGGAGGCCAGACCATCAGGGAATAAAGTCTGGGGGGCTGGCTGATCAGGTCTGGGTGTCTGGCTGTTTCAGGTCTGGGTGGCTGGTTATTCAGGACAGGGGGCTGGATATTCAGGTCTGGGAGGCTGGCTGTTCAGGTCTGGGTGGCTGGATATTCAGGTCTGAGTGGCTGGCTGTTCAGGTCTGGGTGGCTGGATATTCAGGTCTGGGTGTCTGGCTGTTCAGGTCTGGGTGGCTGGTTATTCAGGACAGGGTGGCTGGATATTCAGGTCTGGGAGGCTGGCTGTTCAGGTCTGGGTGGCTGGATATTCAGATCTGGGTGGCTGGCTGTTCAGGTCTGGGTGGCTGGCTGTTCAGGTCTGGGTGGCTGGCTGTTCAGGTCTGGGTGGCTGGCTGTTCAGGTCTGGGTGGCTGGATATTCAGGTCTGAGTGGCTGGTTATTCAGGTCTGGGTGGCTGGCTGTTCAGGTCTGAGTGGCTGGTTATTCAGGTCTGGGTGGCTGGCTGTTCAGGTCTGGGTGGCTGGTTATTCAGGTCTGGGTGGCTGGCTGTTCAGGTCTGGGTGTCTGGCTGTTCAGACCTGGGTGGCTGGCTGTTCAGGTCTGGGTGGCTGGTTATTCAGGTCTGGGTGGCTGGTTATTCAGGTCTGGGTGGCTGGTTATTCAGGCCTGGGTGGCTGGCTGTTCAGGTCTGGGTGGCTGGTTTATTCAGGCCTGGGTGGCTGGCCGTTCAGGTCTGGGTGGCTGTCTGTTCAGGTCTGGGTGGCTGGCTGTTCAAGCTGTGAAGCTCGTCTAATCCACAACCTTTGAGAGCTGGAGGAATTGGGGTGCCACCCAAGGATGATGGTGACAGTAAATTGTTGTCTCAACATGAATCAGGTGTGCCTCGCATGCCACATGGGAAGCTGGAGGGAATTCTGAAGGGGAGAGTGAGCAGCCAGTTACCATTGATACAAATGACATAGGTCAAAAAAGTGATGAAGTTCTAAAATCAGAATATAGGGAGCTAGGAAGCAAGGGGTGGCATGGTAGCACAGTGGTTAGTGCCAGGGACCTGGGTTCAATTCCAGCCTTGGATGACTGTCTCTGTGGAGTTTGCACTTTCTCCCCGTACCTGCATGGTTTTCCTCCCATGGTCCAAAGATGTGCAGGTTAGGTGGATTGGTCATGACAAACAAAATTGCCCCTTACTGTCCAGGGATGTAGAAGTTAGGTGGTTAAGGAGATAGGGCTGGGGAATGAATCTAGGTAGGCTGCTCTTTCATAGTGTTGATGCAAACTGGATGGGTTGAATGGCCTCCTTCTGCACTGTAGGGATTCTATGAAGTTGGACCTCAAATGTTAGTCAAAGTAGAAACAGCCCTCTGCACAGGTGGGGTCCCACTCCTCGCCGGCAAGCTCAAGGGCTCGTTCCTCGACAGGGGTAATGGTCTGGAACTCCGGCATCACTCTGGCAGGCTGTGCCTGCTCATGCTGGTTGTGCTGGAGTTTCTCCTGCAATTGGACAAATGGGGAGAGTGTAGGCGGGTGTCATGCCAGGCCAGATGGTAATGTGTGGCAGGCCTGGGGGTGAGTGGCAGCGAGGATGTGAGGAGTAGAGGAGGGGCTGGGGGTGATAGGAGGGGTGTGGGCTTGCAGGGTGCTGGGTCGGCATGGCAAATGTCGGGGCCCCACGGTGGGTGGGTGGGGGGGGAGCGAGATCACCATGGAGGTGTGAGGGGTGTGTTAGGGGGTGCTGCAGGACACATGAGAAGATAGACTTACCCTGGCTGCAGCCCTGTCACCTTGTGGAGTGAGCTGGCGTTGACAACCACAGCCACTGCCTCCCAGGCGGGGTTGGTGACTTTGCTGGCAGGACATCTACCCAATGGAGGATAGAGGATCTCCCTCTGCTGGACCCCATCCAGAAGTCTTTTTTAATACATTTAGAGTACCCAATTCATTTTTTCCAATTAAAAGCAATTTAGCATGTTCAATCCACCTACCTTGCACATCTTTCGATTGTGGGCGAAACCCACGCAGACACATGGAGAATGTGCAAACTCCACACGGACAGTGACCCAGAGTCGGGATCGAACCTGGGACCTCAGCGCCGTGAGACTGCAGTGCTACCACCGTGCTGCCCCCCCCCCCCCCCCCCCCCCCCCCCCCATCCAAAGGTTTGCTGAGGACTCCCTCATGAAACATGATACAGTCTTTCTGCCAGCCATAAGACACAGGAACAGAATTAGGCCATTCGGCCCAGTGTGTCTGCTCCACCATTTAATCATGGCTAATGTGTTTCTCCCCCATTCTCCTGCCTTCTCCCCATAATCTCTGATCCCCTTATTAATCAAGAACCTGTCTATCTCTGTCTTAAAAACGCTCAGCGATTAGGCCTCCACAGACCTGCGGCAAAGAGTGCCACAGATTCTCCTCATCTCTGTTTTAAAGGATTGTCCCTTCAGTCTGAGGCTGTGTCCTCTGGTTCTAGCTTTTCCAACACCTGGGAACATCCTCTCCAGTCCACTCTATCCAGGCCTCGCAGTATCCTGTAAGCTTCAATAAGATACCCCCCTCATCCTTCTAAACTTCATCGAATACCGTCCTCAACCGCTCCTCATACAACAAGCTCTTCATTCCAGTAATCATTCTTGTGAACCTCCTCTGGACCCTTTCCAAGGCCAGCACATTCTTCCTTAAATACAGAGCTCAAAACGGCTCACAATACTCCAAATGGGGTCTGACCAAAGTCTTCTACAGCCTCAGGAGTACATCCCTGCTCTTGTATCCTAGCCCTCTCAACATGAATGCTAACATTGCATTTACATTCCTCACTGCCGACTGAACCTGGGGCTGGTTTATCCAGGGTGATCCAGGTCTATCCAGGCCTCGCAGTATCCTGTAAGCTTCAATAAGATACCCCCCTCATCCTTCTAAACTTCATCGAATCGGGGCTGGTTTAGCACACTGGGCTAAATCGCTGACTTTTAAAGCAGACCAAGGCAGGCCAGCAGCACGGTTCAATTCCCGTATCAGCTTCCCCGAACAGGCGCCGGAATGTGGCGACTAGGGGCTTTTCACAGTAACTTCGTTGAAGCCTACTCGTGACTATAAGCGATTTTCATTTAATTTTCATTTCAACCTGCATGTTAACCTTGAGAGAATCTTGAACTTGGAACTCCTCAGTCGATTTGTGCTTCTGATTTCCTAAGCCTTTGTCAGTTGGCTTTTCCATGACTCCAATTGTACTTGGAAGAAGTGCTGGGCAGTGTTTAAATGGGAAGATTGCAGGGGGGTTGGGTCGGCATGGCAAATGTTGAGCTCTATGTGATAGCGACTGAGAACGAGTCAGTCAGACAGCAGTCTGGGCTGAACCTTCATTACGGGTACGCTGCAATCTTCTGACCTTAATTCCCACCCTTGAAGAGGTGTTCAGTAGTTGGCATGAATATAATCTGGACTCTTGGCATGAATATAATCACTGGCATGTCCTGTGCTGCTGCCAGGGTCACTTAAAGGCTGGATGACCAAGTGGTACCTCTGATGGTGGAAGGGTAGTCTGTAGTCTGTAGAATATGAAAAAAAATGAAAATCGCTCATTGTCACGAGTAGGCTTCAAATGAAGTTACTGTGAAAAGCCCCTAGTCGCCACATTCCGGCGCCTGTTCGGGGAGGCTGATACGGGTATCGAACCGTGCTGCTGGCCTGCCTTGGTCTGCTTGCAAAGCCAGCCATTTAGCCCTGTGCTAAAGTACTCAGAACTCAGCCCGCTGGTCTACATGGTTTTGGACAGCCCTGAGACCAAGGGAAAGAAGTGCTTCTGTCGCAGCCTGGTAAACATTATTGTGATGCTACTTTTGAAGAATTTCAGCAAACTTTTCAGGCAAACAAGGACATAAAATTGATCTGTGTTCCCTCATGCTAAGGTCCATGAATAGGAAAATGGGATCATACCCATTATGCTACCCACCATTGTGTACCCTGGACTTCCTGTGGTTTGCCACTGAGGAGGGTCTTACTCAGCAACTAAATCAGACACAGAGGGAGACCAGTCATAACATTGAGGTAGGAAGAGGTGTCTGTGGCACTCTTTTTTTTTAATAAACAATTTTATTGAGGTAGTTTTTGGCTTTATAAACAGTTACAGACATCATCAGAAAGGAAGCAAAAAAGGCAAAAATGTGCAAACATCCACGTACTTTCAATACTTCCATCGTAACATATTGCACAAGCCCGCTCCCCTCCCACCGGAACTACCCGCCAGTCTGTGGCACTCTTACATAGAACATAGAATATACAATGCAGAAGGAGGCCATTCAGCCCATTGAGTCTGCACCGACTCACTTAAGCCCTCACTTCTACCCTATCCCTGTAACCCAATAACCCCTCCTAACCTTTTTGGACACTAAGGGCAATTTAGCAAAGCCAATCCACCTAACCAGCACATCTTTGGACTGTGGGAGGAAACCGGAGCACCCGGAGGAAACCCACGCAGACACGGGGAGAACGTGCAGACTCCGCACAGACAGTGACCCAAACCGGGAATCGAACCTGGGACCCTGGCGCTGTGAAGCCACAGTGCTGTCCACTTGTGCTACCGTGCTGCCCTCTTACCTCTATTTTTCTGAATCTGCATCTAAGGGATGATGACAGAAGTGGGGGGTTTGGTGGTGATGGTATTGGGGGTACTGGCTGTGGGTAATGGGGAATTCCTATTAGTTTGAAGAGTTTGAGAAGGTGAAGCAACAAGGCAAGGGAGGAAAAAAAGGTAAATGTCATCTTACTTTTGCAGTCTATTATCAGATCTTTGACTCTAGAGGCCACATAACTACTTCCCGGCAACAGAAACTAGGAGTCCAAAAGCAAGTGGTCAATCCTGCAGCTGTAGGCCTCTTAGACTTGCATCTCAGTTCTGTCCCAGTCCTCAATTCTCAATGCAAGACCTTACTGGAAGGAAACCAGTGCTAGGAGTTTGACGGGACCTATTAATCATCCAGTCCACTCAGCTCAGACAGACATGCCCAGGTGCACCGTGTATGTCCCTCTATGCCAGGACTAGGAGAGAAATCAATCTGGAGCCACGCCATTCAACAGTCCTGTTACTGTCATAAAGAAGAGGCAGATGATTCTAATCTTATCAAACGGGCTGAGCTCAATGATGGAAATAGGTTTCATAAATTTGCATTAGTTGTTTCATAGTACAGAACTTGAGTATTGCGGAAAAAGACATGCCGTCGAAGCTTTCCTGCTTGCACTCATCAGGACAATTTGCAAGAATACCAAAGGTAAAGGGCACAACAATTTATGCTTCATGAGAAGAGAGTGCTGGTTGGTTGGCAAGTGGACTATGATTAGTAGAGCCGCTGCCATGGAGAATGTACCAATTAAATGATGACTGACAGTTAACCACAAAGCTTTGTTTAAATTAAAACCAGGCAGGCTTACTCTGATTCGTCAAGGCATTGCCCTGGGGAATGAACCAGAGAATTTCTGTCACCTTTGACATGAGCCTTGTTTCAGCAATACTCAAATTTGCATTAGTTCTTGGAGCCAACAAAAAATTTCACAATTTGGAGCTAGTCTTAGATTTTGTTATAACCCCCACTACCCCAAGAGGTCTGAACCTACATTGTATCCGATTCCCCATCTACACCCTGGAATATGAACTCCTCAGGTGAGTAGAGGGCGGAGCTTCCTCCCAGTTGGAGGAACCCTCACACGATACAAACCCCTGCCTGGGAGCAGGTCAGGGAATAGGACCCTGAGGAAAGTGGAGAGAGAAAGAGTTGTTGTATTGTGGAGTAGTAGAATAAGTCTTGTTGTATCCTGTCCGTCTGACTATGCGTGGAGTCCTTACCTTCGGTCACAACCGATTTATACGGAGTAAAGGTCTTTTCATATTAGTATTAACATGGAGGTAATCTTTATGTAAGCACAGTTTTCCCACTGCGGAAGCATATCTTACTTTTACGCTATGTTTTGAACTCCCTGTAAACTATAACTGAATGACGGTGCATTATCATTTTAATGGGCTGTATGGTGTTTGGTGCAAACTCTTTCACATGAAACAAGGCAAGGTTTTACTTGGTATTTGATTCCAATCCAAATTTGCAACTTCCTGCTTGAGATAATTCCAAATGCTCCAGGCAGATAACTAAGTTTGTAGGCGTCATTCTGCATCACGAATCAGCCATCCTGTCAACTGAGCTAGTGCACCTCACTGGGAAATTAAATGTAAAGGCAAGAGCAGTAAGGCCGTGGGATTGCCATCATTTAGAAGTTTGCCTTCATGCCATACACCAATCTGACTCGGACATTTATCACCATTCCTTCATTGATGTTTGTTAAAATCCAAGGATTTCCTACTTCACACCTCCTGGGAGCACAATCAGTCACAAGCGAGGATCCAACGCCAGCTGGCAAATCCTTCCCCTCTTTCCTTGCTAATGTTTCTTTCTCAATACTGTTTATCTGTGATATCTTCCATTTCTGATGAAGTATCCATACCTATAACTCCACCTTTTCATCTCTAATCACCGTGGTTGACTGACTGCTTGTTCCCAGCATTTTCTTTACGCCTGTAAGTAAAATAGTGAGGCAACAGTGACCTCTGCAGGGATGAGCCGGTGTTGCAGAGCTCAATGTTCGGGAAATAAAAACAGAAAATGCTGGAACTACTGATGGGAAAGCCTCATCATGGAAAATGTAAATACTCTTAAAATCACAGATGTTTACAACGCAGGGGGTCATTCGGTCCACATGTCTGTGTGAGCTGAAAGAGAGTTATCTAACCTAATCACACTTTCCAATTCTTGGTCTGTCGTGACCTGTAGGTTAAACTTCGAGTGCGCACCCAAATATTTTTTAAATGCCTCAAGGGTTTTTGCCTGCCCCTCACCCTCCCCCCCTCGCCCTCAGACAGTGATCCAAATCCCCAGCACCCACTGAGCGAAACACTTTCTCCCTAACGGCCCTCTGACCATCCTTTCAGAGTATCAAGGAATAGATGGATTCATGTGGAAGGTCGAATGAATTCATTCCAAGCAAAGATAAAATTATTTACTTAATTTTGAACGATAAATAAAACAAAATTAAGCTGATACAGTAGCGGGTATTTATAATTGCAAGGGAGGTTGTAACCATTACTGTCAGGGGTCCAGGCCACTTCTACCACAACCTGGAGGACCACAGGCCAGGTGAAAGGAAGCTCTTCACCTGGGAACCTCCTCACAACCACCCTCCTCATCCCAAACTCCCCAGAGAGAATCAATCATTTTTGTGATTGATATGGATGAGAAAAGACCTCACGGATATTCACAGCGCAGGTTTGGCATCAGAGTTCTGGCTTAATGTAGTGTCCACCTACCACACCCTTGACTAACGTATGTGTGGTGAACCACTTTACACCTGTATTAGGGGATGTAAGGTAGGACCTGGACTACAGGTTCGCCGGTAGCACCTGCCGGCTGGCTCCGCCCACTAGGAGCTGTATAAATATGCGTGTCCTCCATTGATCTGCCATTTCGCCAGCTGCAGCAGGAGGCCACGCATCTGACTGCTATAAAGCCACAGTTGTACCCAATCTGAGTCTTTGTGCAATTGATCGTGCATCAGTATGGCAGGGGTGTAGTTGGAAAGCCTGCGGTTTTCTATGTCCCACTCAGGGATCTACTGGGACACAGCCTGTCCCTGCTGTCGTTACAGTTGGTGGTGGTGTTCTTGTTTTGTTTGACAGAGTGGAGTGGAGTGGGTTGTAGTGGTGACAATGTACGGAGGCGAATGCTGACAGAGCCGTGGTAAAAAAGCAGGCCCAGAGTGAAGGAGTCACTCTGAGGTCTTTAGCCAGAACCTGTATAGAAAGCAGTACAGCAGGAGCATTTTCCACAGTGGGTTTGGAATGATAAGTGGGATTTCTCTGACAGTGGCCGGGGGTAATGGGAGGATGAACAATCTTACTGTTGAGGGTGGCCAGAGAAGGTTCACCAGACTAACTCCTGGGATGGCAGGACTGACTTCTGAAGAAAGACTGGATTGACTGGGCTTGTACTCAGTGGAGTTTAAAAGATTGAGAGGGGATCTCATAGAGACATGTAAAATCCTGATGGGACTTGACAGGCTAGATGCAGGACGAATGTTCCCGATGTTGGGGACGTCCAGAAAAAGGGGTCACAGCCTAAGACTAAGGGGTAAGCCATTCAGGACTGAGTTGAGGAAGAACTTCTTCTCTCAGAGAGTTGTGTGGAATTCTCTACCACTGAAAGCTGTTGGGGCCAGCACATTGGATATATTCAAGAGGGAGCTGGACGTGGCCCTTGTAGCTAAATCGATCACTGGATATGGAGAGAAAGTGGGTGTGGGATACCGAATTTGTTTGATCAGCCATGATCATATTGATTTGTGGAGCAGGCTCAATGGACCGAATGGCCTACTCCTGCACCTATTTTCTATCTAATAGTCAGGTCATACTGGGCAGGAAAAAATGTAATTAGACAATGAAGAACAGAAGAAAGGATGTGGAACAGGCAGCAGAAGACCAGGAGGGAGAGGATGGAGGGGAGAGATAGAGCAGAGTATGGGGGGTGAGGAGAATGGAGAAGGGGTTTGGCGATTGGCTACAATCTACTGTAATGATCAGTGGGGTTGGAAAGGTGTTCCATGTGAGTGTTGCAGATGATGTTTCTTGACTGGGAACAGGTTTGGATACATGCAAGGGAGGTGGTGGCATAGCAGTATTGTGACTGGACTAGTAATCCAGAGATCCAGTGTAATGCTTTGGGAACCAGGGTTCAATTCCCACCACGACAGGTACATAGAACATAGAACATAGAACAATACAGTGCAGTACAGGCCCTTCGGCCCACGATGTTGCACCGTCCTGTGAAACCCTTCTAAAGTCCCTCTACACTATTCCCTTATCATCCATATGCCTATCCAATGACCATTTAAATGCGTTTAGTGTTGGCGAGTCCACTACTGTGGCAGGCAGGGCATTCTACACCCTTACTACTCTCTGAGTGAGGGCATTCCACACCCTTACTACTCTCTGAGTAAAGAACCTACCTCTGACATCTGTCCTATATCTATCTCCCCTCAATTTAAAGCCAAGTGGATTCCTGTGGGTGAGCGGGCCATATAGTGTATGGAAGTCATTGCCTAGCATTCTAATCAGACCGTGATGCCTGGATACTGTGCTGACCCCTGCAGGAGGCAACACCATACATGCAGCAGCCAACATCAGAACACCCAGGGTCTGTGTCACATCACTCCGGGGTGTTGGGACTGTGTCAGTACTGTCAGCAGTGTGTCACTATCGAGGGCAGGGGTGTGATGATAATCCGCAGAGAGCTGAGTGTCAGTGCTCCTCAATCTATGCTATAGTCTGACCCCTGCCTGTCTGCTGAGTGCTCGCTCCCACCCGTCACCTGCACACAGTGTGCCCAGGGGAGAGGGGGAGATGGCTGGAGAGATGGGCCAAGGTTTCGGATGTCAGCCCGCATTGCAGAAGAAAGTGACAGAGGCATCATACTGGTTGTGCTCAAGGGTGTTTCATGTGTCTTACAATTCCGCACTCTCCCAATGGTGCTATCTCCCCAGCCCCCTCCACACCCCCCTCCCCTCCACCCCCTACCTACCCCCTCCCTTCTCCGCTGATGCCCTCAGTGATCCTCGATGTGCTTGGCCTTCCTAGCTCTACCGCTACGTCTAGGTGTGTCCCCAGGATGCACGTCAGAGGTGAAGGCAGCCAGCTGCTTATCGCCTCCCGTGGCCTTTGATGCCCTGGCATGCATCCTCTGGAGGCTCTGGGACTGGAGGGCTCCAGTGTACTTGTTGCTGCCCTGTCCCGTGTGCTGACTGTGAGAATCTGCCTCATCAGAGGGGTGGATCACAGGGGAGCTGGGGGCCACCGTCGCCACTCCATGGGATGGTCTGGGTTGGCACCCAGTGCCCCCTCCTTCCTGCCTGGTTTTGAGCCCTGTCTGCCCCTGTGTCATCTGGTTCTGCCAGCCCTGGTGGCTCCCCGATGTCTGCACTATTGTGTTGATGCCCTCGGTGATGCTCCTTGGTGATTGGGTCATGCTCTGTACCGCCACGGAAATGTCCACTTGCGATTGGATCAAGCTCCGCAACGCTTCGGCCATTCCCATCTGAGGGCGGGACATGCGCAGCACCTCAACAAGGTCAGCCTGCTACAGGGTGACATCCCTCTGCGAGTCGGGCATTCTGCCAAGACCCTCAGCCATGGCCGTCACCCACTGCGTGATGCCTTGGATACCTTCACTAATGACACTGACGTCGTGCACCAGGCTCTCCACTGCGGTTGCCACCCCAGCAGTGTTGACCTCGGTGCCACGCATTGCCGGCGACATCTCCAGCACCCGTAGCCTCTGGGGCTCCTCCATTCGGCTACAGACCTGCTGGAGAATTGCTGACATCTCCCTTGGAATATCCTAACTGCACCCTAATGCCTACATCAGCTCCGGGTAACCCTGTACCAGATGTAATGATATGTCAAATGTTAGTATAGTAAAGGGTTAATATCTGAATCTATGTGTAAATCAAACACTAGAGGGCGTTACTAATTCACTGTATATAAGGCAGCATCTCTAGGAATTCTGGGAGAAGCTGAAGAGAACATGAAGAGAGCAGAGTGAAAGTTGAATAGAGAAATATAGCACAAGGTCAAGTCATATGTAGTTTAATAATTAGAATGTTGAATACTGTACTACAGATTCAGTATCACTAGTTTATTATCTGTAACTCAGTAGAATATGCCAACTTCATTTTAGTTAGTAGTGTAAAATAAATTAGTTTTGATTCAATCTTCTTATTTGCATATTCTTTGTCAACACTACATATCTGGCTATCTTGGAGGAAAAGGCAAGGAATGTAACACCAGAGGCTTAACATCAGGCTGGGACCCAGCTGGGTCCTGGGATCTAGCAGATCTCTGACTGCTGTCTCCCCTGGGGGGTTCCTGCCTCCACCTGATGTACATCAGCAGCTGTGTGGTGCTCACCAGATTGTGCCCCAGAAGCCTGACCACTAACATTTCCCACCGAGGTGTGTGTATCTGCGCTGGTGGAGGGTGGGGATGACAGCTATGGTGCATTGATTGTGTCTTCCTCGGCGTTCCCGTCTGGGAGGCTGGAGAGGGGGCCACCCGGGATGGGCCGGCGCTGTGGGAGAATGGACATGTGGTCATCGGGAGGGATGGGTCAGTCAGTAAGGCAATAACAACTCATGTTTGACAGGACCTCTGTGACTTCCACCAACCTCCACGTGGATGACCACTCTGTTCTTGGCCACCTCAGTCACCTCCAGGGCCCGCTCCTTGAAGGAGGTGAGGATTCTTATGCCCGGCATGCCTCCGCTAGTCTGGGCCCTCTCCCAACTTTTGTGGGACAGCTTTTCCTGAGGAAACACAGAGAGAGCATCATTAGTCACGCGCGTGGTTCAAAGTGGTGGGAGGTTGTGTGTGAAGGAATGGATGAAGTGAGGGGGGGGGGGGTAGAAGGGAGGGTTGGGGGCCGCATGGAGAATTGAGAGGGGTGGATGCTTGTGTGGGGGAAGAAAGGTCTCAAGGGGTGGGACCTTGGTATCATTGATCTACTTCCAGTACTCCTGCTCACACTCCCGGAGCTTACAGCTGCCATCTTGGGCCCAGTCTCCTTGGTGCCATTGTTGCGAGCTGACTGGGATTGGCTGAGCAAGTGCTGCTCGACCTTGTTAGCGGGAGGCTGGCGAATTGACTGACGAGCCTTAGTTTGTGGTGAGAAGCCCGTGGGGCCTCATTAAGTGGACCAATTAACGTTGAATAGCATTGCCGGCCTCGATGGGCTGAGCACCAGGGAGCGAGCGGCAGTTCCGGCTAAGATTCCCTTCCGGAGAATTGCGCCCTAAGTGCTCCCGCCAGCAGAGACCCACTCCTGGTCTCTGCTGAGGGTAGGAGCAGTGCACAGTTATGATTCCCGTTCCTTTATCATACTAATTTATGCATGGATGAGGGTAAAGTAGTTGATGTGGTATATATGGATTTCAGTAAAGCGTTTGATAAGGTTCCCCACGGTAGGATATTGCAGAAAATACGGAGGCATGGGATTCAGGGTGATTTAGCAGTTTGGATCAGAAATTGGCTAGCTGGAAGGTTGATGGGAAATGATTAGACTGGAGTCCAGTTACTAGTGGTGTGCCACAAGGATCTGTTTTGGGGCCACTGCTGTTTGTCATTTTTATAAATAACCTGGAGGAGGGCGTAGAATATGGGTGAGTAAATTTGCAGATGACACTAAAGTCGGTAGAGTTGTGGACAGTGCGGAACGATGTTACAAGTTACAGAGGGACATAGATAAGCTGCAGAGCTGGGCTGAGAGGTGGCAAATGGAGTTTAATGCAGAAAAGTGTGAGGTGATTCATTTTGGAAGGAATAACAGGAAGACAGAGTACTGGGCTAATGGTAAGATTCTTGGTAGTGTGGATGAGCAGACAGATCTCGGTGTCCATGTACATAGATCCCTGAAAGTTGCCACCCAGGTTGAGAGGGTTGTTAAGAAGGCGTACGGTGTGTTAGCTTTTATTGGTAGAGGGATTGTGTTTCGGAGCCATGAGGCCATGTTGCAGCTGTACAGAACTCTGGTGCGGCCGCATTTGGAATATTGCATGCAATTTTGGTCGCTGCATTATAGGAAGGATGTGGAAGCATTGGAAAGGGTGCAGAGGAGATTTACCAGAATGTTGCCTGGTATGGAGGGAAGATCTTGTGAGGGAAGGCTGAGGGACATGAGGCTGTTTTCATTAGAGAGAAGAAGGTTAAGAGGTGACTTAATTGAGGCATACAACATGATCAGAGGATTAGATAGGGTGGACAGTGAGAGCCTTTTTCCACGGATGGTGATGTCTAGCATGAGGGGACATAGCTTTAAATTGAGGGGAGATAGATATAGGACAGATGTCAGAGGTAGGTTCTTTACTCAGAGAGTAGTAAGGGCGTGGAATGCCCCGCCTGCAACAGTAGTGGACTCGCCAACACTAAGGGCATTCAAATGGCCAATGGATAGACGTATGGATGATAAGAGAATAGTGTAGATGGGCTTTTGAGGGGTTTCACAGGTCAGCGCAACATCGAGGGCCGAAGGGCCTGTACTGCACTATAATGTTCTATGTTCTATGCTCTATGTTCTATGTTCCTGGGCGTTTTTTATTGATGAGTTTTAATGGCCCCTCTGTTAAGCCTCCACCCCTCAGTGGGGGAGCTCGTATTGCGCAAGCCCCACGGGGAGATCAATCAGGTTGTGCCTGCGGTTTTCGTGAGGGTTATTACAATAAGTATGGGATGTTTTGTTTAGCCTAACATAGTCCTTAATACCATGCGGGTCTGAGGAGCCACACCCCTGTGCAGAGGAGAAAGAACAAGAGGAAAATCATTCCTTGTATTAAAAAACTGGTCCCTTCTTTATCTGGATATGATATGGTTAAAAGTTTCAGAAATAATGCAATGTATCTCATGTTCATTTCATTACAGTCCAAAGATGTGCAGGTCAGGTGGATTGGCCATACTAAATTGCCCTTAGTGTCCAAAAAGGTGAGGTGGGGTTACTGGGTTACGGGAATAGGGTGAAGGTGTGGCCTTAAGTAAGGCCTTAAGGGTGCTCTTTCCAAAGGCTGGTACAGGTTCAATGGGCCGAATGGTCTCCCTCTGCACTGATTTTATGACAACAGTAGCGACATGGTACTTAATTAACTGTGAAAAGACACTATAAAATGTAACTTTCTTTGTTATATTCCTACACTCTTTTATCTATATTGTACCATCTTACAAAGACAAATATGGAGTTCAACTTTTTTTAAAACTTCACTTGATGCAAAATCATTGGTTCACGAATTATTAGAATGAATTGGTTAAAATTTTAAACACAGAAACAGGCTATTCGCTGACATTTATGCTTCACATAAAGCCGCTTTCCACTTTATTTACTTCATCTCGGCCTACAGATAAATCGTGCTTTCATATCTTTACAGATGTTTTACCTAAAATTGAAACTATGCACTTCCAACATGCCTTAATTGCATAAAGTCCTGGTCCCAGAAAATGTCAAAATTGATCACTGGACCGATTTGTTACGTCAGTCAGAACCAATATGGTTTAGATGAGGATTGTTGAATAAATTTTGAGCACTAGGTGCCACTATTTAACAGTGTGAAACAATCTCACAAACTGAGGCTACATTCACCAAAACTAAAGTGTTGATTTCATAAGCACTGACTTGCCTCGAGTGAAGTAAAACAACATGGTTTCTACCCCCTTGGTGATCCCCAGCTCTTGGAAAAGTGAAGCTCAAACCAGGGCTCTTTGAAACACCAGCCTGTGGGCGGAGAAGCTGACCTCCACCCCAACAGGACCCGTCTCTGGGCAATCAGCGAGGCAAAGGCTAAAACATCAGCCCCCGCACCCGCCTGCAGCCCGGCTGGTCCGACACCCCAAAAATGGTTTCTAAGGGCCCTAGCTCCAAACCCACATGTACTACCCCCAAAATTACCTTAAAAACCTCCCCCCAGTACAAGCTCACTGCCTTTCTTATTACATAGAATTTACAGTGCAGAAGGAGGCCATTCGGCCCATCGAGTCTGCACCGGCTCCTGGAAAGAGCACCCTACCCAAGGTTAACACCTCCACCCTATCCCCATAACCCAGTAACCACACCCAGTAACCACACCCAAAACTAAGGGCAATTTTGGACGCTAAGGGCAATTTATCATGGCTAATCCACCTAACCTGCACATCTTTGGACTGTGGGAGGAAACCGGAGCACCCGGAGGAAACACACGGGGATAATGTACAGACTCCGCACAGACAGTGACCCAAGCCGGAATCGAACCTGGGACCTTGGAGCTGTGAAGCGATTGTGCTATCCACAATGCTACCATGCTGCCCAAATGTAATATTGCCCTTATGTAATATTGTCAGATGTTATTTGGAAGATTTGGCAAAATGGCAGACTTCTAACAGCATTCACAGATCTTAAAATACGGTGAGTAGAATAGTTTAGTAGCACAAACCTTCCATTTTTACAGGGGCCTTTTTATGGGCAGCAAGGTGGGTTATCTGCCTCGGTATTGCAGTGCCTCTTCACTGCATAAATAGGGGTTTGCTACTGTGCTTGGGGTCCTGTTTGCAGTGTTAACGGCCATGCATGAATGAAGCCTGCCTTAATTGTGGTCTGGCCTCGGTGCTACCTATGTTTTAACATCACCTTTTTGTTTTAGAATTCTATTCTTCGAGAAATGAATGCCAGTGCCTTGTTTTAAACACCTGTATTGCTGCATTTGTGACTTATTTTTCATCCATCCCATTTAGACACTTCCCGGATAGCAACCACATCCACCAAATTTGTGTTGTTCATAAATATTGATATTTCACTTCTGTTTCCAAGGTCCGAGACATTTATGTGAATTGTGAACATCAGTGGCCACGGCATTAATCCTTGTTGAACACCACTTCCCACCTTCCGGCACGTTGACTAACTGAAATTGCTATTTATTGCAAATACCACAAACACAATTTTAAATAAAATTAGAAGATAATCAGCATCTACTTATCCTGATGTTTTGTCTGAAATTACCCTCTAATCTTTCTCACAAGATTAGATAATATTTAAGTCATTCTTTATGTTGCATATTTAAAGGATTAACATGGGTACCTCAATCCTTAATGTTTAAAGGTCATTGCAGCAATCATTTTGTTTGAGATATCATGATATATTTCCAAACAGTTCTCAATTTTTCACTGAAACCTGTTCACATGCTCCGTTGTAGAAAAAAACAGTTTGTAGACAAATTGAGGAGCTGTTGAAGTGTCTGCCTGAGTTGCTGTTGGCTTTACACTGGGTTATTAGAAGAGAGACTGCAATAATATTTACACTTGCAACAAATTGTATGAAAACTGACATAATTAGTTTATTAACATTAGCACTGCTCTTACTCGAGCTGAGAATTGTGCCATTATTCCCGTAAATAGGTCCAAATTAAATTTTGACACACTGAATAATTCCTCTGCTTGTCGACTGTTCACCCTGGTTAAGTATTCAACTTTTAAAATATGCCTTTACATGTCATTTTCTATAAGCATCCTTAAACATTTGAATTTGTTAACTAAATCCAAGATAGAAAAATAAATGATGTGGACTTTCACATCCCTGGATTTTATAACTCGAAAATTGTACCATACCTTTATTAAGACATCCTGTGTCCAGATCAAAACAAATCACGGTAAATTTATATTTTGGGCTGTTCTCTAAAAAGCATAGCTGATTAACTCTGGGCAAACTGATGGTTAATTTAGTTAGTCACAAAGCTGAGTACAATATTGATAATGTATTGAATACAACTAACATAAAATGCCCCTCAGCCTAGTAAAACATTCATCAATCAGATATAGAGAAAGAAAACATTCAGGATGACTCGTGTTGTATGACACAGCATTTGATCTCCAGCATTGTCCTCGTTTTAAAATGTCAATTGACTCTATTTAGCCACAGGCATAGAATAGATACATCCGGCCCAAGCTAATGAAACATGAAAAGCACCATTTTCAATTAGGAAACGTTTTCTTTCCATCAGCAAGTGATCCAGATGTAACTATTTTCAAATTCAAGTGCTTTCAACTTAATATTAATATTCATAAATTATAGAACAAAAGTTTTACTGGTGACCTACCTGTACAGGTTAAATGGACCTCTTGGCCCACTTCTGATTTATCACTATCTTTCCTGTGATTATTTAAATTAGTTTTCCAATAAATTTTCCAAAAAGTTCACATTGGAAGTTCGACGAATTTAATGGCGTACATCACTGTTCGTGCTGTTCCAGGAAATTCCGGGCCAATAGTTCAAATTGCTATGTCAACATTTCCCATTTAAATTTTCTATATCAACTGTCACAATGAAGCAGCAAGCCAGTGAAGGCACTGTGACTGGTTTGTTCAGTTTTCACTGGCTTTTTTACTTCTTCTTTTACATGAAATTGTGTTCTCTTTTTAAGTTTCGGCTGTTTCTTTTACCTGTTGTAATTGAGAGATGAAAGATTTTTAGTATATTATTGACATAGATATTTACACTTCAATGATGTTTTGATGCTATATTTAGCTATTTTTCAAAATTTGCACCGTAGCAATATTTTCACCGTTTGGGCGATTCAGCGCCTCACGCGCCCCGCTTGGTGTCCGGACGAGGCCGTTGAATCTTGTGAGATTTACGACGCTCAAAACGCCTTGCAAGATTTAAAATCTTGTGAGATGCCATGATCTGGATCTCGCCCTCACTGGACGTGCTCCAGTCGCGACATTCTCCCGGTGCCCCGAACCTGGTGCCTGGAGACCTCGCCAGGGCGTCCTTTAGTACTGGTTTCCACAAACATGGACCAGTCGTGATGGCACCTGGGGTGGGGGAGGGGGGGGTACTCCCGGGCCATTAGACGCCACCAATTGGAGCCATTGGCGATGGCTCTCAGGGGGTCGGCAGAGTGGGGGGGGGGGGGGGGTATTATGAGGGGACAGAGGGAGCATCGGCTGTCTCTCTATACCGATGACCTCTTGCTGTATGTTTCAGATCCATTGGAGAGTATGGGAAGGATTATGGCCAGTTGGGGAGGTTTGGAGGGTTCTCGGGGTACAAACTGAATGTAGGGAAAAGTGAGGTATTCCCAGTGAATGAGCTGGGACAGCAAGCTATTTTAGGAGGGGGCTGCCATTTACGCTGGCGAGGGATAGGTTTAGGTATTTGGGGATTCAGGTAGCAAGGGAATGGACGGGACTCCACAAGTGGAACTTAACGAAGCTGGTGGAGGAGGCATGGGAGGATCTTAGGAGGTGGGATACACTACACTACACTCAATGCTGGCGGGGAGGGTCCAAGTGGTGAAAATGAATATTCTGCCGATGGATAGTGTACACAGGGGTGGAGGGAAGTGGGGCTGGTGAAGGTGAGTGATCTGTATTTGGAGGAAGAGTTCGCCAGTCTGGAAGAGCTAAAGGAGAGGGTAGAGATGCCGAGGGGGAGTGAGTTCAGGTATCTGCAGGTATCTTTCAGGCTCTCCGGATCTTTATAACTAAGGCCTTTTTTGGAAAATGGACACGATCATTTCTGACTTTGCATGGGTGGGGAAGATGCCGAAGGTGGGGAGGACCCTGCTACAGAGGCAGAGGCAGCAGGGGGGCTTGGCATTGCCGAACTTGCTTCATTATTATTGGGCGGCGAATGTGGACAAGGTGCACCGGTGGTGGGAAGGAGAAGGGGTAGAGTGGGTTAGGATGGAGGAGGAACCTTGTAAGGGGTCTAGTTTGGGGTTTTGGTGACAGCAGCGTTGCCAATGGCTCAGAGTAGGTATTCAGGGAGACCAGTGGTGCAGTCCACAGTGAAGATATGGAATCAGCTGAGGAGGCATTTTAGGGTGGAAGGGATGTCGGTGCTAATGCTGCTGTGCGAGAATCACGGGTTTGAGCCGGGGGATGGATAGTGTACACGGGTGGAGGGAAGTGGGGCTGGTCAAGGTGAGTGATCTGTATTTGGAGGAAGAGTTCGCCAGTCTGGAGGAGCTAAAGGAGAGGGTAGAGCTGCCGAGGGGGGGGGGGGGGTGAGTTCAGGTATCTGCTGGTTAGGGTCTTTGCGCAAATGTTTTGGAGGCGGTTCCCTAGGTTACCGGGATACACCCTGCTGGAGTGATTGCTGCTTCAGGATGTGTAAGGGGAGGGAGGAATTGGGGATACAAGTGGCTTGGGGAGCAGGGAGGTGAGCGGGTGGTGAAGATCAAGGAAAAATGGGAAGCGGAGTTGGGAGGGGAGATCAACTGGGGAATATGGAGTGAGACACTGCTAAGGATAAATGGGACCTCCGCTTGTGCAAAGATGAGCCTGATACAGTTTAAGAAGGTGCACGGGGTGCATATGACTCGGGCAAGAATGAGTGGGCTCTTTCAGGGAATAGCAGATGAGTGTGAGAGGTGTGGGTGGCGGCCAGCAAATCACACTCACATGTTTTGGGGTTGCGAAAATTTGGGAAGATTCTGTGCGGGAGTGTTCGCGATCTTAGCCAAGGTAGTGGAGGAGGAGGAGGACCCGGATCCTTTGGTGGCGATATTTGGGGTTTCAGAGAAGCTGGAGCTCATGGAGAGGAGGAAGGCCGATGTCTTGGCCTTCACCTCACTGATTGCACGGCGACGGATTTTGCTGGAGTGGCGGTCGGCATCACCACCGGGGGTAGAGGCTTGGTTGGGTGACCTGTACAACTTCCTGCGGTTAGAGAAGATAAAGTATGAGTTAAGAGACTCTGCAGGGGGTTTGAGAAAGGGTGAAGATATTTCTGCCAGTGTTAGAGGAGCTGTTCATCGCAGGGGGGTGGGGGGGGGGGGGGGGGGGGGGGGGGGGGGGGGGGGGGGGGGGGGTGAAAAAAGGGAAAAAATCTGTGCAGCCTGTATATTTGATTGTTGGGAAGTATGTTTCCTGGGATGTTTATTAGCTGTAACCTGCGTTGATGCATGTTTGTAATAAAATACATTTAAAAAGAGGCCACCATATGGTTGGGGACAGGGCAGGGTGGGAACCTGACATTCCCTCTGGCACCCAGGCACCTTGGCATTGCCACCTGACACCCTGGTGGTGCCATCCTGGCAGGGACACTGGGGGGGGGGGGGGGCTTGCCAGTTGGAGGGGGATATTCCCAGGGGCATTCCCGAGGTTGGCGGGGTGGTTGTAAATAGGGGGGGTGTTGAAAGCAGGGTTGGGGGTGGTGGTGGGGGAGGGGGGGGGGGGGGGGGGGTTGAGGATCCTATCCTGCTGGGTTTCAGCGGAGAAAAGCACTCAGAGAACAAAAAAAATAGCAAAGTGTCCTTGAATAGTGGGTATTTCTCAGTGCTGCAGCCACTGAGATACATCCTGTTAAACATGCCCAAAATTGGATTAAAAATATTTTCTATTGAATTGCGGCCACATCTAAAACTGGGCTGGTTTAGCACAGGGCTAAAGAGCTGGCTTTTAACGCAGATCAAGGCAGGCTAGCAGCACGGTTCAATTCCAGTATCAGCCTCCCAGAACAGGCGCCGGAATGTGGCGACTAGGGGCTTTTCACAGTAACTTCATTCGAAGCCTACTTGCGACAATAAGTGATTTTCATTTCATTTCATCTACATTAAATTTATTGTATGTAAAGTATTTTTAATATATTTTTATTCTACAGTGGTTAGCACTGTTGCTTCACAGCGCCAGTGTCGATCCCAGATTGGGTCACTGTCTGCGCGGAGTCTGCACGTTGTCCCCTTGTCTGCGTGGGTTTCCTCCGGGAGCACCGGTTTCCTCTCACAAGTCCCGAAAGTCGTGCATCTCAGGTGATTTGGACATTCTGAATTCTCCCTCGGTGTACCCGAACAGGCGGCAGAATGTGGCAACTAGGGGCTATTCACAGTAACTTCATTGCAGTGTCATTTATGTAGGAATATTCACAGTAGATATTGACATAGAGGGCTGGAATTCTCCAGAGTTCGCTGGTGGCAGGATTCTCTGGTACCCCTACCCGCCTGTTTCCAAGCGACGTGGGGTGGCTTTGATGGAAATTCCCATTCACAGTGACTGGAACAGACAATCCCGTTGCCAGCGAATGGTGGTCGCCTCCCATCGCCTGGAAACACGTGGCTGGGAGGCCGGAGAATCCACCCAGAGTGTTACAGCACAGAATTAGGCCACCCAGTCCTACAGCTTTGTCGGTGTTAATTCTCCACACAATTCTCACCTCACCTAATATCATCAAACACTATCAATATAACGTTCTATTCCATTCTGCCCCATGCACTTATCTCACTTCACCTTAAATGTCAGTATGCTACTCACCTCAATCACTGCATTTTCTAGCCGGTTCCCCATTTTCTGAGTCAGGAGATATTTAAATACTATTTTTCTGATACTGTATAAAACCAATATTAACAACTGAACACATGTATAAATAAGAAGATAGGAAATAGGAGTAGGCCATTCAGCCCCTCAAGCCCGTTCAGCTATTCAGTGAGATTATGGCGGATCCGCACGACTTCAACATCATTTTCCTGTTCAATTCCCATATCCCTCAGTGCTTTTAATTCGTAGAAATGAGTTGGCCTCTGCTTTGAATATACTCAATGTCCGAGCCTCCACAGGCTTCTGGGAGAGAGAATTCCAAAGATTCACCACCCTCGGAGTGAGGAAATTCCTCCTTATCTTAGTACTAAACGACCTGTTGCTTATTCTGAGACTGTGTCCCCTGGTTCTAGACCTCCGACCCAACGGAAACATCATTCCTGCTCCCACCCTGTAGGTGATTGCACTATGTATATAACTAAATATGTCAATATTTACACGATGGGCGCGATTCTCCCATAAAGTGTCTAAGTTCATTTCTGGCGGCTTTTTCGGGGAGTTTTACCAGCGGGTTCCCAACCATTATTCAGTGACACTTTGTCACATTTGGGGCCCTGGGAAGTTTCTTGTTTTAAAAATATTTTTATTAAGGCATTTATAAATATATACATAAAACACAACCAAATCAAAAAAAGAGAACAAACAGGAAGTCTCATAACAAATGAATAAAAGCCGACTGCCCCACCCTTCCTGCCATTCCCCTCCATCTACCCCAGCTTCCCACGTTTTAACCTATTACCCCCCCCCTCCCCACCCACCCTTACTGCTGACGACTTAACTATCTTGGAAGAAGTCAATAAACGGATTCTATCTCCGGGCAAATCCCTCCCACAGTCCCTCTCAAGGCGAACTTTATTTTTCCAGCCTAAGGAATTCCGCGAGGTCGCTCACCCACAACCCTGGCTCAGGCGACCTTGAGTCCCTCCATTCCAGCGAAATCCATCTCCGGGCTACCGACGGCGGCCTCTCACACCCCTCCTGGACCTCCGCGTCTTCAATCACTCCAAAAATCGCCACTTCTGGGCTCGGAACAACCGTCACCTTCAGTCCCTCTGACATAACTTCAATGAACCCCCGCCAAAATCAAGCCCAAAACATGTGGACATGGTTCGCAGACTGCCCCCCCCCCCCCCCCCCCCCCCCCCCCACATGCACACCCCCATGCACCACCCACACCTATCCTCCACTCCCTCAAAGAATTTGCTCATTCTGGCCACCGACAAGTGCATCCTATGAACCACTTTGAATTGAACAAAGGTAAGCCTAGCACACAAAGAGGATGCGTTCACTCTCCTCAGAGCCTCCTCCCATAACCTAGCCTCCACATCCCTCCCCAGCTCCTCCTCCCACATCCATTTAACTTCTTCTCTCGGAGCTCCTTCCCAATCCATTAACTTCTTAGAAATCTCCAACACCCTATCCTCGCCAATTCCTGTTTTCGATTCTGCCTCCGGAAGCGGTTCTCTAAATCTTCCACTTTCTCCTTCAGCCACTTCTGGGTCTTCCTCAGCGTCCTAACTTCATCCACCAATGTGGTGAGCTGCTCCTCGTGCTCCCCTACCTCCTCCTCCTTCTGAATCGCCTGACTCAGGGTCTCCAGCCTCAGCTCCACACGGTCGATCTCTGCTTTCAGCGGGTCCACCACCCTCGCCAGGTTCTCCTGAGCCTCCGTCTTCCGTTGGCTGAACTTTTCATTTAGAAAGTCCACCAACTGTTCTGTCGACCAAATGTGCGACCACTCACATCATGGCCACCACTTGTGCCCTGCAGAGTTTCTCACCGTTTTAGCCCACATTTAGCCCGCCGCAAGATCACCACGGGTGATGCGTGGACAATGAAAAAGTCCATTGACCTCAGGTGGGATTCTCCGGTCGCTGGGCAACCGGTCGCCAAAGAATTCCACCATTAAAATTTTTTTTAACACTGGGGAGTTGAACTCAGAGATCAGGCCGCCATTTTGAAAGGGTCCCCCGATCTCTAAGTGAGATTGTAGGCCCCCCACACCACCACCTTTGGGCAATGTCACCCCCCATTATCACAACACATGGACACTACTCCACACCTCCAAGTGAGGACACACCGCTATGGGGTCCCTGGTGGTCTCCCCTCTTCAGGTCCCCCAAGCCCCCTTACAGCAACCCCTCCCTTCCAGGACCCCCACCTATCAGCCCTCCAACCTCCCAGAGGCCCCGACTTACCTGCCCTGCACTCCCCCAGCCTACAAAATTCCCCTCCACCATCATTTCATGGGCATGGCCCCCCTCGCACTCTTGCACTGCCACCTGGCACCCAGGCGGTGCTCTTGCCAGCTTGGCAGTACGATCCGGACACTTTGGCAGTGCCTAGGTGCCCACATTCCAGGGGGCCACCCTGTACTTACCCAGACCACCCATGGATCTCCGATGGCCCAGGAAACACATTTGTGTTGACCAGCACTGACTGCCGCCCAGTTGCAGCCTTCCTGGGGAGGCTGGAGAATCCAAGGAGGCCAGTGGATCCCAGGCAGGTAGGTCGTAAGTAGGTTCATCATAGAATCATAGAATGTACAGTGCAGAAGGAGGCCATTCAGCCCATCGAGTCTGTGGCCCCAGGAAGGAGAACCCTACCCAAGCCAACTTCCAGGAGTGGTGTTTGGTCACGTCCATTTGGGGCGGAATGCTGACTCCGATGTCTCACGGAACTTTGGTGAAACACACGAGGCATGGAGTCTGTCAGAAGGCTTGGGGGAGGTCTCTCCCGGGATTCTCCGGCCGTGTTGTGTTCTCGCTTGAGCTCAACGTGGCCGAACAATCACGCCATATAGATAGTTGCACATAAATATTTGCATTATAATATACTTTTATTATATTCATAAATAAAACATGCAATATAGACATAATTGCAGAAGATATGTTTTTTGAGGTATATATTTATATTAATCAAAATAGAAACACTAAATGTGGTACATTTAATATTTTGCAAGGCTTGTGTTTCCATAATGGAAGCAATCTTAAACAACTGTTTTCCATAATTAACTGGGTATTGCGTGAATAAAGTTGTATGATGCCAAGCTGCTTTCCAACAGTCAGAGGATTACTGCCAGCTGTTAATGTGGAAATGTTTGGAGTTGCTAACAAAGTAGAATGGAAAATATTCAAGATCTTACATGTCACCATGTAAATGATCTGCATGCTTTTGTTTTGGTGCTGCTTCAAAGGATATGAACATAGAATATGATTAATTTGATGAGGAGAGTAAAGAGGATTAGTTCTGTATGCCCAAAGCAGAAGGATTGAGATTTGCAGAATGAGAGGACAACTACGGGGAAGAGTGATATGAGCTGAAGTTTGCTTTAAGCTTCCTATATTGTGCTGTATGGGAGGTGGACAGACAGTAGGCAGATAAGTGTGATTGGATTAGGCATGTCTGTAACTCTGAAGTGGCTGTACAAGTCTCTGCTGAGTTGGTGTTGGATCTGTTGTGAACCTGCTGAGGTGCTGGTCCACACATTTCTCCTTCCTCAGCACGCCAGCCTGATGTTTCAGTGTCAATGGACAGAGTACTCCTGTTTTCTGGTCCCTGATTTCTTAAATAGCAGAACTTTAACCTATTCCCTCTGAAAATTGGGATTATTTTTCCCCATCTGTTTGCATGACACACAGAATAGGAAATGGACATGCCATTGCTAAATGTAAACTGAGCAGCAATAGAAACTATTTTGCCCTTAGGAGCCTTTGATTGTAATAATAGAAATAATTGCTTATTGTCACTAGTAAGCTTCAATGAAGTTACAGTGAAAAGCCCCTAGTCAGCACATTCCGGCACCTGTTCGGGGAGGCCAGTACAGGAATTGAACCCTTGCTGCTGGCATTGTTCTGCATTACAAGCCAGCTGGTTAGCTCACAGTACTAAACCAGCCCCAGGATTGTTACTCCTGGTCGATTTAGTATGATCTTTTAGAAACACTTTCCTTTTATCCAGTTACATTTTACCACCCTTGAAAATGTTGATAAGCAGGGAATATCAAAAACAGTATTCATCAGTTCATAAAATGTGAATTAAGTGAAGCAGGAGCAAATAACTTCTTGAAATCAGTCTGCAGAGCCAATATAATTTGACGATATTTCTTTTAGAAGTCTCACCACAGGGTTAGATTACTGAGTGCTAAAATATTTGCAGGTAGACCTATATACACACCATTTCTGTAATTTTGCGAGATTTTATGATTAGAATGTAAAGTTGCTGGATTTAGAAGAGCAGAAAAAGGCTCTTTGAGTTGGATTTTCCCCTGGGCTTTAGGACCTCGAAGTTGGGACCAAATGGAAGTCCTGGGCCCACACTTGGGGTGGTGCAATCTTCAGGGATGGGTCCACCTAATTGGCCATGGGCGGGCCGGCTCCTGATGCTGCGGGAGAGCTAGGTGCTTCTGAGAGAGGTGGGTTTCATGAGAACACTTCAACATGGGGGTGCCTCCCTACCCATGTGGAAGATAAAGACTCCCAACGTCAACAGGGATGTTGGGCAGAATTGGGCACTAGATGATTGTTTCCATTGAAACAATGTGCAAGGGTATGGGGGAAAGGCAGGGGAATGGCACTAAGCCATGCTCGTTTGGGGAGCCGGTGCATACATGATGAGCTAAATGGCCTCCTTTGGCATCATAACAAGGAGGGATCCTAGGATGATACAAAGAGAGCAATGATGCGCATTGTCTATTTGTGAATATCATTTTTTTGTTTCAAAAAGGGATGAGTAAAGTGTAACCCTAAGTTATCCAGAATGGTCCTTGTAAAGTAACCCAAAACTATCTTATCTGGATCATTCGGAGTTTTCAATTTGGATTGTTTGAATACTAAAGTATTCAATGCATGTTTCAGTTTTGAACAACATGAAGAGTAGATTTAAACATAAACATATTTTCTGAATTGATTGCTCTTTTAATTATATTTGTGTTGGAATTTGTTCTTTCATTGAAAAGAAACTGAAGAGCAACAAGCATTTGCAGAACATTTTTTACTGCCCTCAGGATATCTTGAAGTGCTTTGCAGCAATTGAATTACTCCTGAAGTATAGTACGCAAGTGTGGGAGCCAATTTGGGTGCAGCAAAGATAAACAAAGGAGGGCAGCGATTTCAGCGGTGTGATTGCTACCCAACACTTTGGCCTTTCAATGACTTTATCCTGAATCTTAGGCATGGGGGCATTACCAATAATAGTGGCTGGGGGCCCAGATCAGTGATACTGCAGCAGGGGCACCCACTCAGTAGACAACACACTAAGATCAGCCGACCCACAGACAGGTTGGCTAAATAATTTAGACATCTTTACTCCCTGTTGTTATGGGCCAGGGCTTAGAAACTCCGAAGTATATTATGTAACTCACCTGACCTATAATTTTTATGTTGAATTTGGCTAGGATGAGCACAAGAGTTTTCACTTCAGGTGTGATTCATCAGACTTCCTAGGCGCTTTTATCAAAACAAAGTTTATTATAAAAATATAGTTAACATATACAAAACACTTAGCAAGGATTTCTGATCAAATACAAACATAAAAAAAAACATAACAGCTACAATAATCTATGTATGTAACTTTTAATGAATCCCCCTTAGTAGCTGTTCCATTTCAATACAAAATCCAATAAACCAAAACCCCTTTCAAGGCCGTGGCCCAGCACACTGTAATCTCACTTGAATGGGATTGGCCTTTTCCCTGAGAATCTGGTCCAGTTTCCAACCAGCAGATTCAAAACTCCTTCAGGAAAGCAACTCTAGTTTTCAGGTTACCAAGGCAGTTTGCCACACCCAATGTGCTTTCAGTTCACTGAAACACCTTTAAAATAAAACAGAGAAACTTCCTGCCGTCTAAAGGAACAAACCGAAAATGAAACCAATAAACTGAGCCCCCTCTCACTTGACAGCCACAGCCCAGCTCCACCCACAAATGACATCACTGAAACCGTGCTACAAGCCATGTGGTAAAACACAATCTTTCTTAAGGGGACACTCACATGACATTGTATATTAGGCCCAGAATCAAATGGCATTTAATCGCTCTTTCCTGGTGGGGCCCAGTTGCAGATGCCAATACGATTCTTTGGAGTTTTCTACCCCAGAGGACTATTATGCTTTATTGTTGAATACATTTAAGGCTGGGAATGATAGATCGAACAGCCATGTCGTGCCCGATTGAAATGCGACAAGACCGATAAATCTCGCCAATGGCCTCTCACAGGATTTATGACACTCGATACGCATCATGATCTAGGATCCCGCCTTCAAGCGGTTGGTTCCAGATTTGCGTATTTAAGTGTGCAGTTAAGCTCACTTAAATATGTTTGCGCCGGAGTTACCCGAGGAGCAAGAAACCCCGAGCGGGCGCCATGTAGCACTGGTTTCCACAAATATGGACCGGGCTTACTGGAACTTGCAGGGGTCTCACAGGCTATCGGGAGCCCCGGGTGGTCAAGCTCTGGGCGGGTGGTACCCTGGAACTCCTGAAGCTACCTGGACATATTGGCTATGCCAGCCTGGCACCCTGGCAGTGCCACTTGGGCATGGAGGCACTGCCAAGGTGGCACCCGGGTGACAGTACCAGGGTGGCAGGTGAATTTCCAGGGTTCCAGGCTGGCAGTGCTAAACAGTGCCCAAGTGGCATACTGCCTGTGCCGGGGATTGGGCCTGGAGGTGCCCTGCCCTTATGAGGTGGGGTGGGGCTTGAGGACCCTCTAATTAGTAAGTTATAATTACCATGTTGGGGAGGGGTCCAGAGGCCACACTTGTGGATCCAGAGATCTCTTCCTGCACTGGCAAATGGTGGAGCAGGCTCGATGGGCCTTGTGGTCTACTCTTGCTTCTAATTCTTATGTTCATTGGGGCTGATGACAACATATTTGAGAAATGCTTAATCAGCTGTAAAGTGCTTTGGGAGATCATGAGGTTGTGCAAGAGACAATATAAATGCCAATTTTTCTTTTTCTTTCGTATCAGGTGGTGTTCCAGGAACATCTCATGCACTCACTTAAACAGAGGTAGCACGATGGGTAAGGGGCAGATTGGCCTAATTCCACCGAGTCAGACATCTCTGTCATTGTCAGCCTGAGGGGGAGCCTGCAATGTATATCAAATCTAAGCCGGAATTCCACTTCAAGGAGGAGCTGAAGGTTTGGGCTAGGAAATCTGCATTACACAGAATTCCGAAGAAACGTTAACTCTGTTTCTCTCTCCACAGATGCTGTCAGACCTGCTGAGCATTTCCACCACTTTCTGTTTTTATTTCAGACCTCCTGCATCTGCAGTGCTTTGCTTTTATTTGGATTACACACCCCTCCATTAGCTGAGCTGAATCGTTACATCTGAAACCAAATCAGGAATTTAATACCACTGAAAAATACTTAACACAGGCATTGTTTATATCACCTTAATCTTAACTTGCTCACATCAAAGCGCATTTTCAATTCGCGTTTAATTCCAAATCTTTTCCAAAATAAGATAGATAAGATGGTAAGTTTTAATTTGGAGCTATTTCAATTTTAGTGTTAATAAAACTTCAGGTTATTATGCTGATAGGAGAGCAGCTGAAAGGTTGGTATTACAACACGGGTCACATTCTGGCTGGTTGCTCTGAACAGAGTATTTGTACTGTCTCCAGCCTAGAAATAGTGTGTCCTTGTTGCTTCATAAACTGCCCAGCTCCTGATAAGCCTAATTCCTGAGATAGCTACTGTGCTTTTAAGTTTGCTTCAAAATATGCGGCTTCCTTTTATGTGACTTGCCCGGCCAAGGACAGACTGACCATTTAGCAGACTGGCTAATCAGTAATAGGTAGCAGTCCTGGATCTGGCCGTGCTCTTACAGGAGCTGAACCCTTTGCCACATACTTACAAAAATTGTGCGCAGAATAAGTGGCACGAAGGGAGAAACCGAAAGCGTAACCGTTCCTCCGTGCACTGAACGTGTTCATCAGCTACCTTCACCATAACTGATTTTACTTGAAACCAAATCGCATGCTTATGGTTGCTCCTTTATGTCAAAACATGGTGATTATAAATCAGACATTTCGTTTTTGCAAGCTGTACAATTTAAAAACTTTCCTCAATAATGGAAATGGAAAATCTGTCAAAAGCCATTTTGCTTCGAATCAGCATTTGCTGTGTTTATGTGATTTAATGTGCTATTGCCAGGATTGATTTTCCCAGACCCACTTTGCTCCAGTGCTGCATCAAGGTAATAAATCTGGAATATGCTGCTCTTTTCTGATATGGTCTATTAACATGGCCTGTCAATGCCACTACTGGAGGCCTAGTCGCCAGTACACAGGAATGTAACTGTAGCTGCAGGGCAGCACTACCTTGGCCTTTGGCTGCAACCAAGACCCAGAGATCATCTGAGAGGGTGGCAATAAAAGTTTCATTGACCTTCCTTTTCAGCCTGACCCCAACGCCAGGACCATTCCACATAGGCCCTCTGGCTCACGCTGGTCCCCAGCATTTGGTGCAGTGTCTACCTTTTCAAAGACGACCAACAGGAGAAGATTCAGGAGGCTGAGAATGTGCCCACCCACCTCATTCCAATGGAACTATCTGATCTTTCTCTCATGCATATCGAGGTTCCCACTTCCGGGAAGCACTCGAAATCCTGGGGTTGTGAATAATGGATGACAGCCTGTCAGAACCTGTCTCTGCCCATTTTAATTTATCTTTTCCCCTAATGAATTGGAGCATTTGGGGGCAAAGGTCAAGCCAATTGGTCCTTTTGACCTTTAAAAAAAAAGTCCATTCATTAATTTAGGGAAAGTTACAAAACTATAACTTATATTTATATCGTGCCTTTCCCACAATAAAAGTGTGTGCTTCATTGTAAAACAAAATTTGATACCAAACCAACAACACCTAAAATCTTCTAACCCAGCTTCTCCCTTTCCAGATGCTAACAGACTTGCTCAGTATTTCCAACATTTTCTGCTTTTACGTAATATTTCCAAAAACCTTCTGTTTTCTTTTTTTAATTTTCTATTCATTAATGCTTTGTTGGTCTGATAGCCATTACATTGCTCCTGCATCTGAACAAGCAGCTGCTCTCCTGTCGACGATTTTCAAAGTTTACTTTTAAAAACTCACATCGAAGACACGTGCCGACCCACACAAATATATTCACATGGGAGTTGCTGATTTATGAGGCAGCAAAAAACCACTGGAACCAATTTATCTCAATAAGAGTTTTCTTTCACCAGGATCTAATTGGTGTTGATTTTAAAGAAGAGAGTTAAAAGGTGAAGGATAAATATTTCTGTGCCCTATCTTACTTTGTATCAGTGTCCTATACTGAAACCGCCCTGTGTAACTTTGCTCAATGCTGATGTATCTAACATTCCCGAGCCACTTTGTACAGACTGTTGCTCCAGAGTTTCCACCAACAGCTCAAAGCTCCTGAGCCCAAGTTGTCTTACAATGCAGCATTTCCACAAAAAGGCATCAGAGTGGGACTTCACTCCGGGAACATTTCTGTTCTGATACTCAAGGTGGGGCCCACTTCAACTGGTTGCAGGGGTTGGAGGTCAGTCATCTCAGCTCCAGGACATAATCGCGGGAGTTCCTCAGGGTGTCCTAGCTCTAACCATCTTCAGCTGCTTCATCAGTGAGCTTACTGAATCGCTTGATTACCCCTCCATCCACAAAGATTCAAACCCTCCATCACCGACGAACAATGGCAGCCATGTGTGCCGTCTACAAGATGCACTGCAGAAACTCACCAAGTTCCAAACCCACGACCACTACCATCTAGAAGGACAAGAGCAGCAGATACCTGGGAACCCCACCACCCGGAGGTCCCCCTCTAAAGTCACTCACCAACCCGACTTGGAAATATATCGCCGTTCCTTCACCGTCGCTAGGGCAAAACCCCTCCCTAACAGCACTGTGGAGGTATACCTACACTTCAAGGACTGCAGCGGTTCAAGAAGGCAACTCACCACTACCTCACCACTACCTTCTGAACGGCAGCTAGAGAAGGGCATTAAATGCTGGCCTAATCAGCGACACCCACGTCTCACAAATGAAAAAAAAAATTCCACCATAAAGTTAAAGATGAGAATGTTCACTCATGATTGCACAATGTCCAGCACCATTAATGACTCCTCAGATACTGAAGCAATCCATATCCAGGTGCAGCAAGACTTGGATGATATCCAGGTTTGGGCTGACAGTTGGCATGTAACATTCATGCCACTCACAAGTCCGGCAATGACCATCTCCAACAAAAGAGTATATAACCATCCCCCCATGACATTCATTGGCCTAGAATGGCTGAATACCCACGGTCAACATTCTGAGATTTACCATTGACCAGAAACGTAACTGGACCATATAAATACTATGGTTACAAGAGCAGATTAGAGGCTACTTATCCTGTGGCAGGAACTCACCTTCTGATTCCCCAAAGCCTATCTACAATCTACAAGGCACAAGTCTCCCCTTTCCTGGGTGAGTGCAGCTCCAACAACACTCAAGTAGCTCAACACCATCCAGGACAATGCAGTCCACTTGATTCGCACCCCATCCACAAACATTCACTTCCTCCTCCACCAATACACAGCCGTGTATATCATCTACAAGATACACTGCAGGAACTCACCAAGGCTCCTTAGACAGCACCTTCCAAAGCCATGACCATTACCATCCAAAAGGACCAAGGCAGCAGAAACATGGGAACACCTCCACCTGGAACTTTCCCTCCAAATCACTCACCATCCTGACTTGGGAAAAATGGCCGTTTCTTCACATCCGCTGGTTCAAAGTTCTGGAACTCTCTCCCCAACAACACTGTGGGCGTACCGACTGTGGCGGCTCAAGAAGGAGGCTCACCACCATTTTCTCAAGGGCAATTAGGGATGAGCAATCAATGCTGATCTCGCCAGCAAAGTCCACATCCCTTGAATGAATTTTTAAAAAATACAATTGTTCACTTTATCCCACTAAATGTATCTTCCCTGATCTTACACCAAACCTCCTCTGTGGCCCCAGAAAATGGTAATTTTCAATGATCTGTGACCCACCAGAAAGGTTGTTGATTTTCCGCGTTCTGATGGGACAAACAGCAAGAGTCAATTGGGATTTATAATAGTTACTTTTGTTTTGACATTTAAAATATCTATAATCGTTCCTAATTTTTGTTTAGCTTGAAGGAGGAACAATTTATTTCAAAATGTTGAAAATTCATCAACAAATGTAAATAAAACACCATGGGCGGGTTCTCCGACCCCCCTCCGGGTCAGAGAATAGCCAGGGGTCGGCATGAATCCCACCCACACCGGCTGCCGAATTCTCTGGCGCCGGGGATTTGGCGGGGGCAGGAATTGTGCCGCGCTGGTCGGCGGCCGCTGGCAGCGGTCCCCCCCAGTGATTCTCCGGCCCACGATGGGCCAAGTGGACATCCGTTTTTTCCCGGTCCCGCCGGTGTAAATTTGAGTAGGTCGTTACTGACGGGTCCTGGCAGCGCGGGCGGGCTCCGGGGTTCTCAGGGGGGTGGGGGTATCTGGCCCCGGGAGGTGTCCCCACCGATCCGCGGGCAGGCCTGTGCCGTGGGGGCACTCTATTCCTCTGCATCGGCCACTGTGGTCCTCCGCGATGGCGGATGTAGAGGTGAACCCTCCCACGCATGTGCGGGGATGACGCCAGCACATGCTGGCACTTCCGCACATGCGCCAACTCGGGCCGGCCAGCGGAGGCCCTTCGGCACCAGTTGCCATGGCGCCAAGCCCCTTCCCCTCCGGCCGGCGGGGCGCAAACCACTCCGGGGCCGGCCTAGCTCCTGAAGGTGCGGAGGATTTCGCACCTTTGGGGCGGCCCGACGCCGGAGTGGTTCACGCCACTCCTTCCCGTCGGAGTTGCCCGCCCTGCCGATCACGGCAGAACCCTGCCCTATATTTCTCGTGAGTCTGTTACCAGGTTTGAATTAACAAAGAAAAAGCATGCCCACAAGAAATCAGAAACAATTTGAAAATTGCACAAAGTCAAATGCACTCACCTAATTAAACACCTTTAGCAATGGGTGGATCAAGGGTTGAAATGACAGGAATTGGACGGTTCACATCACAACATCATTTAACCTTTATTTACATATGTTGGCCAGTATTTGGATGGATGCTTACTGGCCACTAATCTCAATCTTAAAGTAAAATGTATGTTCGGAGTGGCGGTTTGATGTATGGGGGTTGGTCAGCTTAATCAGCCAGATGGCAGGAGTGTAGTGCAGAAAAAACACTGTCAGTGCAGGTTCCGTCCTTGTACCAGCTACTTACCTTGCCCCATGCTTGATGTGGAGTTGTTGCCCTCCAAAATGATATATGATTCACCTGAGGAAGGAGCAGTGCTCCAAAAGCTAGTGTTTGAAACAAACATGTTGGACTTTAACCTGGTGTTGTAAGACTTCTTACTGTGCTCACCTCAGTCCAACGCCGGCATCTCCACATCATGGCATCCAAAATATAAAACCACTCGTCTCTCTCTCTCTCTCTCACAGAGAGAGATGACTAGGATCCCCGTGAACAATGGCTAATTACTTTCGATGGAAAGCTTCCTCTGGCCCTCTGAAACAACCCAAAATCAATAGAGGAGGTTCCAGTCCTTTTTTTTCTTTGGAGGTGAACACTGCCCTGGAAGGTTTATCTGACCTGAAATCCTTCAATGACTTATTTCACCATTTGGTTGAACTTTTGGCAGTGTAAAACTGCTATCAGACTGAGAACAGAGTTCCTCATGCCAATGCTATTTACTCAGTGAGCATGATCAAGGCAATAGGCGTTGCTTTCATGTGAGGCAGCTTTAGGGAGATGACAGGTAATCAATAATCGAAAACATAGTTTGTGTTTCCAGTCATCGTTTATCCAGATTTTCAAGGATATTCCAGTTATACAGTAAATTACTTTTAAGTTCATTTTGTTTCCATGGAAGCTTTTGTCTCTACCTGTTCAAGCAATTGATGAAAAATATATTTTTTGTGTTGAATTAATGGTTAGCTTTATGCAACAAGTGTGGTAATAGAGGTTCCAGTATTTGCACATTGGCATCAATGTTACTTAGTTACTCATTTCCTTATTATTGTATCAGTTTTCTATTATACTTTATGTGGCATATTATGATCATCTTGTACGTACGATACCGTGGACGTATGCACACTTGGGCCCATGTATCTGTGTACCATGGGCCCCATGTCCTTGTGTGACCATACACCAGTATCTGGTACCCTTGAGGCCCATGTCTTTGTGTGACCATGTGCTTGATGGCGCACGTAAACACATGCCTGCTTGTATAGAATTAATATTTCCTCCAATTGTTTTATTAAGACAAACAAATTAAGAGGGTCATCCTGTGTAAAAGTACATTTGTTAATAAATATCATCTGATAGGTTACATTTTTTGAGCTTGTATACGATTTGTTAAACAACATTTTTTTTAAAAAATAATTTTTATTGAAAAATTTTGAATTTATACAACAATAACGCACCATAGTAAAATACCAAAAATAACAATAATATTAATAATCATAAACATTCGTCCCACCCGCATGCACAACACAGCATTTTAACAACAACGCAAATTAACACAATATAAAGTTACAGAATAGAAACTACAATAAGGAACCCCCCCCCACCCCCCACCCCGGGTTGCTGCTGCTATTGACCAAGTTACCTATCTTTGCGCCAGGAAGTCCAGAAAAGGCTGCCATCGTTTATAGAACCCTTGTATTGATCCTCTCAGGGCAAATTTGACCCTTTCCAGTTTTATAAATCCCGCCAAGTCACTGATCCAGGTCTCCGCACTTGGGGGCCTCGCATCCTTCCACTGTAGCAGAATTCTTCGTCGGGCTACTAGGGACGCAAAGGCCAGGACACCGGCCTCTTTTGCCTCCTGCACTCCCAGCTCTACTGCAACTCCAAAAATCGCGAGTCCCCACCCTGGTTTGACCCTGGATCCAACCACCCTCGACACCGTCCCCGCCACCCCCTTCCAGAATTCTTCCAGTGCTGGGCATGCCCAGAACATATGGGCGTGGTTCGCTGGACTCCCCGAACATCTGGTGCACCTGTCCTCACACTCAAAGAACCTACTCATCCTAGTCCCGGACATGTGGGCCCGGTGCAGCACCTTAAATTGGATGAGACTAAGCCTCGCACATGAGGAGGAAGAGTTGACTCTCTCCAAGGCATCCACCCAAGTCCCGTCCTCTATGTTAAACAACATTTTAACAAACAGAATATTTTTTCCACTGAATAACAGGTTCAGTTGTGAAGAGCTTAATCCTTCTTTTTAAACTGTAGCTCATTTAATGCATTGCCACATACACTTAATATAATAAGAAAATGGAAAAAGGCTTAATTAACCTTTAAAGGCTAATCTTCCAGGGACATGGTGGAGAGGGTTTAAGAGGCAAGAACAAGATTGGGTTGGGATTGGGTTCATACTTAACGTTGAAGAGAAAGGAAGCACATTTGCAATATGATTCGATGCAGTGACTAATGGGATACCGCAGGGATCTGTGCTTGGACCCCAACAGTTCACATTAAATATTAATGATTTGGACAGGGGAGCAGATGATAAAATGTTGGGTGGGAGGGCGAGCTGTGAGCAGGATGCAGAGATGCAGAGTATGGCGGGAGGTGGGAACCAGAATGTGAGCTTAGAAGGTGTAGTAACTGAAGGGGAAATAGAGAACCAAAATAAAAGAACAACATCACCCTCAGGCAGAGCAAAAAAGGTGACAAGTGTGAAAAGGGAGGTGGTCAATGCAGGATTGAGGGTGTTGTACCTAAATGCGCAGAGTATACGGAACAAGGTAAATGAGCTTGTTGCACACATTGTAATTGGTCGGTAAGATGTTGTGGGCATCACAGAGACGTGGCTGCAAGAGGATCAGGGCTGGGATCTAATTATCCAAGAAAGGATAGGCAGATGGGCAAAAGAGGCGGGATTGCATTGTTAGTAAGGAATGAAGTTAAATCGATAGCAAGGAGCGGTATAGGATCAGAAGGCATAGAATCTCTGTGGGTAGAGTTGAGGAATCGCAAAGGTAAAAAGACCCTGATGGGAGTTATGTACAGGCCCCCTAGCAGTAGTCAGATGATGGGGCAGAAAATAAATCAGGAGAAAGAAAAGGCATGTAAAAAAGGCAATATTACAATAATCATGGGGGACTTCAATATGCAGGTGGACTGGGAGAATCAGGTTGGTAGTGGATCCCAAGAAAATAAATTTGTGGAATGTCTAAGATGTTTTTTTGGAGCAGCTTGTGACAGAGCCTACTAGGGAACAGGTAATTCTGGATTTGGTGATGTGTAATGAGGCAGAATTGATTAGGGAACTGAAGGTGAAGGAACCCTTCGGGAGCAGTGACCACAATATGATAGAATTTACACTGCAGATTGAGAGGGAGAAACTGCAATCAGATGTAACGGCATGATAATTAAATAAGGTTAACTACAAAGACATGAGGGAGGTTCTTGCCTCTTAAACCCTCTCCTGCATGTCCCTGGAAGGCCAGAGTTGATTGGAAAAGGAGCCCAGCAAGGAAGACAGTGGAACAGCAATGGCAGGAGTTTTTTGGGGTTATTCGGGAGGCACAACGGAAATTCATTACAAGGAGGAGGAAACATGCTAAGGGGAGGACAAGGCATTCATGGCTGACGAGGGAAGTCAAGGATAGCATAAACACATAAAGAAAAAGCTTACAAAGTGGCGAGGATTAGTGGGAAGTCAGAGAATTGGGAAGCCTTTAAAAGCGAGCAGGGGGCAACTAAAAAAGCAATAAGGAGGGAGAAGATGAAGTATGAGTGCAAGCTAGCTAGTAATATAAAGGAAGAGTTTCAATATATGAAATGTAAGGGAGAGGCAAAAATAGACATTGGACCACTGGAAAACGTGGCTGGAGAAGTAATGATAGGAAACAAAGAAATGGCAGATGAACTGAAGTTACTTTTCATCAGTCTTCATGCTGGAAGACACCAGTGGGATGTCAGAGCTCCAGGAGAACCAGGGGGCAGAGGTGAATGCAGTGACCATTACTAAGGAGGACGTTCTGGGGAAACCAAAAGGTCTGAAGGTGGATATAACACCTGGACCGGATGGGCTACACCCAGGGTTCTAAAAGAGATAGCTCAGGAGATTGTGGGGGCATTGGTGATGATCTTTCAGGAATCACTGGAGGCAGGAAGGAACCCAGAGGACTGGAAAGTGGCTAATGTAACACCACTGTTTAAGAAGGGAGGAAGGCAGAAGATGGGAAATTATAGGCCGGTTAGCCTGACTTTGGTCATTGGTAAAATTTTAGAGTCCATTATTAAAGATGAGATCGCAGAGTACTAGGAAGTGCATGACAAAATAGGACTGAGTCAGCATGGCTTCGTCAAGGGGAGGTCATGTCTGACAAATCTGTTAGTGTTCTTTGAGGAAGTAACAAGGAAATTAGACAAAGGGGAACCAGTGGAAGTGTGGAAGTGATTTGTTTAGATTTCCAGAAGGCCTTTGACAAGGTGCCACATAGGAGACTGTTAAATACGTTAAGGGTAAGATCCTGGCATGGATAGAGGATTAGCTGACTGGCACAAGGCAGAGAGTGGGGATAAAGGAGTCTTTTTCAGGATGGCAGCTGGTGACTAGTGGTGTATCTCAGGGGTCGGTGCTGGGACCACAACTTTTCACAATACACATTAATGATCTGGAGGAAGGAACTGAAGGCACTGTTGCTAAGTTTGCAGGTGAGGGGCAGCACGGTGGTGCAGTGGTTAACATTGCTGCCTCACGGCGCCGAGGTCGCAGTTTCGATCCCGGCTCTGGGTCACCGTCTGTGTGGAGTTTCCACATTCTCTCCGTGTTTGCATGGGTTTTGCCCCCACAACCCAAAGGTGTGCAAGGTAGGTGGATTTGCCACGCTAAATTGCCCCTTAATTGGAAAAAATTAATTGGGTACTTCAAATTTATAAAAAAAAGTTTGCAGATGATACAACGATCTGTCGAGGAGCAGGTAGTATTGAGGAAGCAAGCAGGCTGCAGAAGGACTTGGACAGGCTAGGAGAGTGGGCAAAGAAGTGGCAGATGGAATACAATGTAGAAAAGTGTAAGGGTATGCACTTTGGAAGGAGAAATGGAGGCATCGACTATTTTCTAAATGGGAAGATGCTTAGGAAATCAGAAGCACAAAGGGGCTTGGGAGTCCTTGTTCATGATTCTCTTAAGGTTAACATGTGATGAGCCATCAATTGCACGTGAGACGAATTGCTGTACAAAAGTTAGGCTTTAATAAGCTAGAACTTAGCCCTGCGGTCGACTACAATAAATGGACGACCGCAGGGCGTTCTGACTATTTATACCTCGGTATGGAGGCGTGGTTAACTCAGCCTCTCGACAAATCGGAGAGCCGTCACATGACTGGTCTCAACCAATCGGTCGAGAGGCACATGCCCGACCAGGGCCAATGGTAAGCCGGTGTTCTGCACCAATGGCAGACAGCTATGCAAATCATACCACCACATTCACCCCTTGTGGAGAAAAAAGCCGGGGGGAGGGGGTATCAATGAGAGCTGGGGGTGGGGGGGTGGGGGGGGTGGGGGGGGGGGAAGAGATGGCGGTATCAGTAGCAGCCGTGAGAACAAAAATTTTCTCTTCTTTTCTTTTATTACATTTTTGGCTTCCCACCGGCCCAGACAATTAGCAATATTACACAAAGTCCCAACAAAGTCCATGGACTGTTTTAATTTAAATCGATTCGATCAGTCTTTTCGTGGCCCGTGACGTTCTGGCAGACCGCCGCAGTGGCGTAGGTGACATCGGTTCAGCCGATGGTGGTGGTTCCGCTGACGTCCTGGAGTCTGGGAGCGATGGTCCTTGAACAGTCTCCGTCACCCGAGCTGGCTGTGGAGAGGCCATGGATGGGGAAGGGGTGGCCTGGGTGGGGCGCTGGGGGGGAAAAAACAGGGGGGGGGTCTGTGGTGAAGGGGGGGGAGGCCGCACGCCGGCGGGTGCCAGGTCCCGGAGGGAGACCGTGTCCTGCCGACCGTCGGGGTACTCCACATACGCATACTGCAGGTTAGCGTGGAGCAACTGGACTTGTTCGACCAACAGGTCGGACTTGTGCACAGGCACATGCTTCCGGAGCAAGATGGGTCCAGGGGCGGCCAGCCACGTCGGGAGAGGGGATCTGGAGGATGACTTCCTTGGGAAGACAAGAAGACGTTCATGAGGTGTCTGATTTGTTGAGGTACAGAGGAGTGAGCGGATAGAATGTAGGGCATCGGGGATAACCTCTTGCCATCGGGAAATAGGGAGATTTCTGGACCGGAGGGCCAGTAGTATGGTCTTCCAGATGGTACCATTCTCCCGCTCGACCTGTCCGTTACCCCGAGGGTTATAGCTGGTCGTCCTGCTAGAGGCAATGCCCCTGTTGAGCAGGAATTGACGCAGCTCGCCGCTCATAAAGGAGGACCCCCGATCGATGTGTATGTACGCTGGGTAGCCGAACAGGGAGAAGATGGAGAGGAGGGCCTTAATGACGGTCGATGTGGTCATGTCGGGGCAGGGAATGGTGAAGGGGAAGCGGGAGAATTCGTCGATTACTGCCAGGAAGTAAATGTTGCGGTTGTTAGAGGGAAGTTAATGCTGAGACGTTCGAAGGGGCGGGATGCTTTGATCAAAGTCCAAAGATGTGCGGGTTAGGTGGATTGGCCATGCTAAATTGCCCGTAGTGTCCTAATAAAAGTAAGGTTAAGGGGGGGTTGTTGGGTTACGGGTATAGGGTGGATACGTGGGTTTGAGTAGGGTGATCATGGCTCGGCACAACATTGAGGGCCGAAGGGCCTGTTCTGTGCTGTACTGTTCTATGTTCTATGTTCTATGTTCAGGTGTGCGCGCTCAGGGCGGTAGAAGTGCGGTTTGCACTCTGCGCAGATGTGGCAGTCACGGGTTACTGTCCTGACTTCCGCGATGGAGAAAGACAGGTTGCGGGCCTTAATGAAGTGGTAGAGACGGGTCACCCCTGGATGGCAGAGGTCCGCGTGGAGGGAGCGGAGGCGGTCTATCTGCGCACTGGCGCAGGTACCGCGGGACAGGGCATCAGGAGGCTCATTGAGCTTCCCAGGACGATACAAGATGTCATAGTTGTACGTGGATAACTTGATCCGCCACCGTAAGATCTTGTCGTTCTTAATCTTGCTCCTTTGTGCATTATCAAACATGAAGGCTACTGACCGTTGGTCTGTGAAGAGGGTAAACCTCCTGCCGGCCAAATAGTGCCTCCAATGTCGCACCGCTTCGACTATGGCCTGGGCTTCCTTTTCCACAGAGGGGTGGTGGAGTTCGGAAGCCTGGAGAGTTCTGGAGAAGAAGGCCACGGGTCTGCCCACTTGGTTCAGGGTGGCCGCCAGAGCAATTTCTGATGCGTCGCTCTCAACCTGGAAGGGGAGGGACTCGTCAACGGTGCGCATCGTGGCCTTTGCGATGTCCGCTTTGATGCTGCTAAAGGCCTAGCAGGCCTCTGTCGACGGCGGGAAGGTCGTGGTTTGAATGAAGGGACGGGCCTTGTCAGCGTACATAGAACATAGAACAGTACAGCACAGAACAGGCCCTTCGGCCCTCGATGTTGTGCCGAGCAATGATCACCCTACTCAAACCCACGTATCCACCCTATACCCGTAACCCAACAACCCCCTTAACCTTACTTTTTAGGACACTACGGGCAATTTAGCATGGCCAATCCACCTAACCCGCACGTCTTTGGACTGTGGGAGGAAACCGGAGCACCCGGAGGAAACCCACGCACACACGGGGAGGACATGCAGACTCCGCACAGACAGTGACCCAGCCGGGAACCGAACCTGGGACCATGGAGCTGTGAAGCATTTATGCTAACCACCATGCTACCGTGCTGATCTACAGCGTAGTTGGGAACCCATTGGACGTAGTAAGCGAAGAAACCCAGGCAGCGTTTGAGGGATTTGAGGGTATTGGGGAGAGGGAGTTCCATCAGGGGCCGCATGCGTTCGGGGTCGGGGACTATCACTCCTTTACGCATTACGTAGCCGAGGATGGCTAGATGGTCGGTGCTAAACACGCACTTATCCTTATTGTATGTGAGGTTAAGGAGTTTTGCGGTTTGGAGGAATTTCTGGAGGTTGGTGTCATGGTCCTGCTGATCGTGGCTGCAGATGGTGACATTATCAAGATACGGGAAGGTAGCCCGTAATCCGTACTTGTCGACCATTCGGTCCATCTCCTGTTGGAAGATCGAGACCCCATTTGTGACACCAAATGGAACCCTAAGGAAATGGTAGAGGCGCCCATCTGCCTCAAACGCGGTGTATTTGCGGTCACTCGCGCGGAGGGGGAGCTGGTGGTAAGCGGACTTAAGGTCTACAGTGGAGAAGACCTTGTATTTCGCGATATCGTTTACCATAGCGGAAATACGGGGGAGAGGATACGTGTCCAGTTGCGTAAATCGGTTGATGGTCTGGCTATAGTCGATGACCATCCGGGTTTTCTCCCCAGTCCGGACCACCAGCACTTGGGCTCGCCAGGGACTGTTGCTGCCCTCGGTGACCCCTTCCTTCAGCAACCTCTGGACCTCGGACCTGATGAAGGACTGGTCCTGGGCGCTGTACCGTCTGCTCCGTGTCGCGATGGGTTTGCAATCGGGGGTGAGATTAGCAAACAAGGATGGGGGGTCCACTTTGAGGGACGCGAGGCTGCAGACAGTGAGGGGGCGTATAGGGCCGCCGAATTGGAAGGTCAAGCTCTGCAGGTTGCACTGGAAGTCCAGTCCTAGGAGTGCCGGTTTTGTGTTTTACAGGATGGACAGGGAGCGCGCAGCTTCTTACCGTGGCAGGGTGAACGAAGCTTTCCGTGCTCCCGGAGTCCAGCAGGCAGCCCGTCTCGTGGCCGTTGAGGTAGATCAGCGTTGTCGTTTTGGCGAGCGTGCGTGGACGTGACTGGTCGAGCTGAATGGCCGCGAGCCGTGGAGAAAATCCATGTTCGTCGTCGTTGTCCAAGTAGATGCTGGAAGAATCTTGCGTGCCAGTCCCAGAAGGCGGTGCCCAGGATCCGCACGTGGAGTTGGGATCCCAGGATGGCAGCGCCCAGGATCCGCATGTGGAGTCGGGGCCCCAAGATGGCGACGCCCAGGACCCGCACGTGGAGTCGGGGCCCCAAGATGGCGACGCCCAGGACCCGCACGTGGAGTCGGGGCCCCAAGATGGCGGCGCCCGTGGGGCCCTCATGGTTGCTGGGGGCGGGGTTAGCAGTGCCGGCGGGCCGATTGGAGCGGCTGGGAGCAGGGGCAGAGAGGCGCGCAGGCCAGGCGCAGGGGCCCGGGGGCGGCGAGTGGAGAGTTGCACGGTGCGCTGGAGGGGCCCGGAAGGGCCCGGAGGAGAGAGAGAGGCGCGCAGGCCGGGCGCAGGGGCCCGGGGGCGGAGGGAGAGAGTTGCGCGGCGTCCAGGAGGGGCCAGCAAGGGCCCGGAGGGGGGGATCCCTGGTCGCTGCGCGGAACAGCAGCGACCGTTTTGGCCTGGCAGACAGTGGAGAAGAGGCCCTTCTTCCCGCAGCTCTTACAGAGGGCGGAGCGGGCTGGGCAGCGCGGGCGAGGGTGTTTCGTGAACCCACTGTTCCTTCCTCAGGTGAATGAAGAGGTATGTTCCAGAAACATCTATGAACATATCTCTTCATTCACCTGAGGTAGGAGCAGTGCTCCGAAAGCTAGTGTTTGAAACAAACATGTTGGACTTTAACCTGGTGTTGTAAGACTTCTTACTGTGCTCACCTCAGTCCAACGCCGGCATCTCCACATCATGGCATCCAAAATATAAAACCACTCGTCTCTTTCTCTCTCTCTCACAGAGAGAGATGACTATGAAAGTAAGCATGCAGATGTAGCAGGCAGTAAAGAAGGCAAATGGTATGTTGGCCCTCATAGCAAGAGGAATGGGAATAGAGATGTTTTACTGTAATTGTATAGGGCGTTGGTGAGGGCACATCTGGAGCATTGTGTGCAGTTTTGCTGTCCTTATCTGAGGAAGGATGCTCTTGCTATGGAGGGAGTGCAGCGAAGGTTTAACAGACTGATTCCTGGGATGGCGGGACTGTCATATGAGGAGAGACAAAATTGGTTGGGATTATATTCATTGGAGTTTAAAAGAATGAGAGGGAATCTCATAGAAACTTCCCAAATTCTAACATGATTATTCAGGGTAGATTCAGAAAGAATGTTCCCGATGGTGGGAGAATCCAGAACTAGTGGTCATAGTTTAAGGATAAGGGGTAAACCTTTTAAGAATGAGGTGAGGAGAAATTTCTTCACCCAAAGAGTAGTGAATCTGTGGAATTCACTACCACAGAGAATAGCTGAGGCCGAAATATTGTGTAATTTCAAGAAGGAATTAGATACAGCTCTTGGGGCTAAAGGGATCAAAGGATATAGGGGGTATCAGGGTATTGAACTTGATGATCAGTCATGATCATAATGAATGGTGGAGAACGTTTCTATGTAATGCACCAATGGTTTAGCTCACCAGGCTAAATCGCTGGCTTTTAAAGCAGACCAAGTAGGCCAGCAGCACGGTTCGATTCCCGTACCAGCCTCCCTGGACAGGTGCCGGAATGTGGCGACTAGGGGCTTTTCACAGTAACTTCATTGAAGCCTACTCGTGACAATAAGCGATTTTCATTTCATTTTCATTTCAATTTCTTTGTTTACCTGAGGACCGCTTGGCTGTGTCCAAGTACTCTCCTCTTAGGAGTTGGCCCAATCGTTAACACAGGGAGGTGGACAATGGACACATTGTTTAACCTCATAATTACCAGCAAAATGCTTTTGAAATGAATGTAATCTTCCTTCAGATTTGTTGCCTCCAGGATTGTTTTCCCCAGGCTTTGTGAAACTCGCCTGTTTAGACGAGATGGGTTTCAGGTGCAGTTCACAGGGCTCTTCAAACTTCAGATTGCACAACCTCGAGAAAGTGAGTGCTTACACCTGCTCTGTCAGTTCCCCCTGGAAAATGTTCACCTACTGTCAGCATCGAGGATTCGGAGCAGTTTGGAGACGGTCAAAGAGAAAGCAACTGGAGGCATCATGGGTGTTTATGACACTACATTAGAAGAGCGAGAGAATCAGCATCCATGGCAGCGACAATGTGTGGTGTTGAGATCAGTAGGTGCAGAGGAAAGAGGTGCACGAGAGAGAGGAGACCAATGAAGGGGCTGAGACCTCAGGAACCATGAGAAGTTGTGCCTCTTGGCGTCTCAGAAGAGAAATGCTCCTGCAGGCTGAGGTTGTCACATCAGGTGGTTGCACGCATCTGCAGCTTCCTGGCAGATGACCTGCTACCTCCTGGACCTGGCAGCCATGCATTACCAATGACTATGAAAATCATCACCACCCTCAATTTATTTGCTGCTGGATCCTTTCTAGGCCCAATTGAGGGCCTTGCAGTACATAAATGCATCAGGCAGGTGATGGATGGAATGTTTACCAGGCTGGGAGTTACATAAACTTCCCCAATGGTGACTGTGATGATAAGTAGATTGCCATCTGTATTATCATCTGTATGTAAATTATAATATATGTATAACTATTGTAGTTTCAGCATCCGACCACCAGGTATGAGTATGCAGACACGTGACACACCATGTGTTCCGGGAGAAAATGTCAGTAAGGATGTTGTAGCAGTCACATATTAGAGTAGCTGAGGCAGGAAGCTCAAATCCCTGCCATGGCCACTGAGATACCTTTGGCCCACACCCTCTGGGTTTTGCAGCCTTCAGGGCCCCTCCAAGACTGATGAAACTGTACCTGTGCAGGGATTGACTGGTCCATCTGAAGACAAGGCAACATGAAATGGAATTCCCACTGCCACATCCCCTTTCACCATTACCACTTTCATGGAGCACATCACTCCTACCATTTTGTGCTTGGTAAATATCAGTGACAGGTTATAAGGCCATGGATAAGGTGTCTGTCATCGTGTTCAAGGTGGTAGACATGTTGGGATTCAAAGTGTACGTGGCCTTGGTCATGGCTTGCATGGACTCAATAGAGAGCCCGACGCAGACTCAGCCACTTTCTCAGTGGCAGATATTCTTGCAAGTACCTGTTCCACCAATCCTTCAGTGTTTGAGTTGGATTCCTCCATCCCCTCTGCTATTGTGGAGCATACATGGCATGCCTGTCAGTATCTCGCAAAATTGCTTTTCGCCTCTAGCATTTGGTTTCTCAACATCTATATAGAGTAAAGCAGAACTTGGAATGGACTGCACCTCTCAACAAGAGCAATCCACTGCTTTCCCTGTATACATGTGAATCTGAAGCAGTCCAAGTCGAAATGCAGCAGGACTGGGATAATATCCAGGCTTGGGCTGACAAGTGGCAAATAACATTCACGCCACACAAGTGCCAGGCAATGACCACCTCTAACAAGAGAGAACCTAACCATTGCCCTTTGATATTCAATGGCATTACCACCACTGAATGCCCATTATCAAAATCCTGGGGGTTACCATTGACCAGAAACTTAACTGAATTAGCCATGCAAATACTGTGGCTACAAGAGGAGGTCAGAGACTAGGAATCCTGTGTTAATAACTCACCTGCTGACTCCCCAAAGCCTGTCCACAATCTACAAGGCACAAGTCAATGGTGTGTTGGAATCCTCTCCTGTTGTCTGGATGAGTGCAGCTCCGACACCAATCAATAAGCTTGACACCATCTATGGCAAAGCAGCGCATTTGATTGGCACCCCATCCACAAACATTCACTCCCTTTATCTCTGATGCACAATAGCAGCAGTGTGTACCATTCATCACAAAAATAGACTTGCTAAAGAGCTATTGGCAAGTACCTTTGTCTGTGAGGGCAATGGAAATCTCAGTATTCGGGACGCCAAATGGACTTTATCAATTTAAAGTAATGCCGTTCACTATGAAGAAAGCACTCACAACATTTCAAAGACTAACGACTGAAGGTTTTAAAGGACTAAGTCACGGTGCAGTGTACGTTGATGATTTACTGGTGTTTTGTTGAAGTTGGGAACACTTAAAAGAACCGTTTGAAAGCTTAAATGAGGCTAAGCTCCTCATGAATTTAGCAAAAAGGTGAATTTGCTAAAGTTCAAATTTCATATTTAGGACTTGTCATGGGATATGCAAATAGACCCACGAGATGCAAAAATGGAGGTTATTGGGGTTTTCCAGAACCTAGAACAAGAAAAGAGATTTTAAAGTTTCTGGGAGTGAGTGAATTTTATCGTAAGCTCGTGTCGGAATATAGCAGTGTGGTAGAACCACAAACAGAACTTTTGAAGAAGAACAAGAAATTTAACTGGACAGAGGACTGCTAAACTGCATTCCAACATTTGAAAATGTGTCGACAACAAAGCCGGTGTTAGCCGCACCAGATTGTGACAAACAGTTTAAACTGGCTGTGGATGCTAGTGACATTGCTTTGGGAGCTGTGTTGTTACAAGAAGATGAACTTGGACTTGAGAAGCCTATGGGGTATTTCTCAAGGAAATTAAATCTTCACCAACAGAAATATTCAACTATTGAAAAAACCAATGGCCAGACTGCGCCAGATAAGCAGCTCGCCGAGGTGCAGCATGGCCAATAAAAGACGGGAGACCCCACTCCTGGGATCTACCCGGATCGCAAGGCCTCACAAGATCTAACATGATCTCATGAGACGTCGCAATGTATATCGTGCCCATTGTGGGGGGATCACTTTTTGGAAAAACTGCATATTAGAGCAAGACAGCTAGTCTAACTCTATTTTCTTTCCAAAATTTAGAGTAACCAATTCTTCTTTTCCAATTAAGGGGCAATTTAGCATGGCCAATTCACTGACACTGCCCATCTTGGATTATGGGGGTGAGACCCACGCAGACATGGGGAGAATGTGCAAACTCCACATGGACAGTGACCCAGGGCCGGGATCGAACCTGGGTCCTTGGCGGCATGAGGCAGCAGTGGTAGCCACTGTGCCGCTGTGCCGACCTACTGGTCTGACTCTAATGTGCAGATTCCCGGGTACCTGAGGCTTTGGAATTCATTCCTTTCACCTCAGAGACCTCTGGTGTGCGCTGTTCAGCACTGGTCCCCACAGACGAGGACCAGATGGAACAACACTCGTGGGGGTTTCCTAGGGGATCGAAGGCCCCCAGCTGCATGCCCTTTGGGCAGGGTGGTGCCCTGGCACTGCTGGGCACCCTGGCAGTGCCAGCTCAGCACATTGGCAGTGCCACCTTGGTACAGGCCTGATGAAACTCATCAGTCATCCTAGTGCCATGAGGCCAATTGAAGCTCTTCAGTGGCCAATCAACGCTACTGCTGCCAGAATTAACCAATGATGAGAGGCCCATGTCTATCACTCAGCCCAGCTTTAGCTGGTAGCAGGCAGGGAATGGTCCCTACTATTGAGCCCTCTGTGATATCTCCCTCCCACATCCCCTTCCCCCTTGAGCTCTCAAGACCTGGTCCCCAACCTCCTTACCAAGGCCTGCCAGCATGGCCCCACCCAAGACCCTCAAACAGTTACCCAGTACTGGTCCAGTGCTGAATGCCTCCTCAAGCCCCAAGTGCATTATTGTTAGTAGTGATGTTGCTGGTCCTAGACAGCTGCTGCCCTCTTCTTGTCTGGCACCTTTCTGAGGCAGGACCTCCTATCCTTGAGGGGCAGAAATCCCGCCTCCAGTCTCTTAATGGCCAATTGATCCATTTTTCTGCTGGTACGGGCTCCCCTCCAACCCATGAACTTTATAGCCAGGTGGCCAGAGGCCACAGGACCTGTAGAATCCTGCCTACAGAAATAGGGAGAATCCTGCCCAGAGAAATAGGAAGATTTAGGCATTCAAAATCTAGGATCTTGGCAGTCAAAGTTAGGCCCACTAATGCCGATGTGAAATTGGGAATGCACAAGAATTCAAAATTGGAGGAGCTCGATATTTTGAAGGGATATTGGGCTGGTGGATGTGAACTAGATATGAAGGTATGAGGTCTTCAGAGATTTGAAAGCAAGTGAGAACAGAGGTGATGGGCAAAGAGATTTGGTGTGTGATAGGGGAAGGACTGCACTTGGAAAAGCTTAAGCTTATGGAGGATGAAAGATGTAAGACCGACCAGGAGTGCACTGGAACAGTCAAGTCTCGAGGTAACAAAGGCATGGGTGAGAGTTTCAGCATCAACTGAGGCATGGGTGGAGTTGGATGATGTTCTAAAGGTAGAAGTAAATGACCATAATGATGGCACAAATTTGTGGTCTAATGGCCATCCCAGAGCCAAATATGATGTCTAAGTTGTGCAAAGTCTGGTTAACTTCAAACCATTGACAGGTTTACTCTGGTGGCGAGGGAATGGAACCTACATGTGGGTCCGATAACAATGGTTTCAGTCTTCCCAATATTTAATTAGAGTACAGGATGCCAAGCAAGCAATCTGACAATTGAAACAGTGGAGGAGTTGAGAAAAGTGGGGGTGAGGCAGAGCTGGGTGCCGTCAGTTACATATGGAGCCTGACGCTGTGTTTTCAGATGATGTTGCCAAGACGAAGCATGTAGATGGGAGATAGGAGGGGGGCCAAGGATCGAGGCTTGGAGGAAACAGAGGTAATGGCATGGGAGCAGGAGAATGATTATGCAAAAACCAGAAGCATTGTCAGCGGGTCAGATTCTATGTTTACGGCAACAAATTTTAATTTACGGGATTGGTGTCTCCAAGCTGCTCAGTGGCGCGATTTGCACCCACATGAGGTGATCTGAAGTCCGTTAACACATTCTCATCATTCACTTCCTCTGTTCCTCTAACATCAGACATGTGCACACCTCCCTCTCCCTCCATGCTCCTAAAACTCTTTAATCACTGCATTTTTTTCACACCTTTGCCTTGTCTCTTGCTGCCTCCATTCCTCTTGTTGCCAGAGTTCTTCTTGCCTCTCCCTTTCTCATCTTGAAGTGGAGATGCCGGCGTTGGACTGGGGTGAGCACAATAAGGAGTCTTACAACACCAGGTTAAATTCCAACAGGTTTGTTTCAAATCACTAGCTTTCAGAACACTGCTCTTTCCTCAGGTGAATGGAGAGGTAGGTTCCAGAAATATATATATAGACAAAGTCAAAGATGCAAGACAATGCTTTGAATGCGAGCATTTGCAGGTAATCAAGTCTTTACAGATCCAGAGAGAGTGGTAATCCGAGGTTAAAGAGGTTTGGATTGTCTCAAACCAGGGGAGTTGGTAGGATTTCGCAAGCCCAGGCCAGATGGTGGGGGTAAATGTAATGCAACATGAATCCAATCTCCCATAAGACCATAAGACCATAAGACATAGGAGTGGAAGTAAGGCCATTCGGCCCATCGAGTCCACTCCGCCATTCAATCATGGCTGATGGGCATTTCAACTCCACCTCCCAGCATTCTCCCCATAGCCCTTAATTCCTCGCGACATCAAGAATTTATCTATCTCTGCCTTGAAGCCATTTAGCGTCCCGGCCTCCACTGCACTCTGCGGCAATGAATTCCACAGGCCCACCACTCTCTGGCTGAAGAAATGTCTCCGCATTTCTGTTTTGAATTTACCCCCTCTAATTCTAAGGCTGTGCCCACGGGTCCTCGACTCCTCGCCTAACGGAAACAGTTTCTTTGCGTCCATCCTTTCTAAGCCATGTATTATCTTGTAAGTTTCTATTAGATCTCCCCTTAACCTTCTGAACTCCAATGAATACAATCCCAGGAACGCCAGCCGTTCCTCATATGCTAGACCCGCCATTCCAGGGATCATCCGTGTGAATCTCCGCTGGACACGCTCCAGTGCCAGTATGTCCTTCCTGAGATGTGGGGCCCAAAACTGGACACAGTACTCCAAATGGGGCCTAACCAGAGCCTTATAAAGGCTCAGTAGCACATCGCTGCTTTTATATTCCAACCCTCTTGAGATAAATGACAACATAGCATTCGCTTTCTTAATCACAGATTCAACCTGCATGTTTACCTTTAGGGAATCCTCGACTAGCACTCCCAGATCCCTTTGTACTTTGGCATTATGAATTTTCTCACCGTTTAGAAAGTAGTCTATGCTTGGATTCTTTTTTCCAAAGTGCAAGACCTCACATTTTCTCACGTTGAAATGCATCAGCCATTTCCTGCACCACTCTCCCAAACTGTCTAGATCCTTCTGCAGCCTCCCCACTTCCCACTTCCTCAGCACTACCTGCCTGACCACCTAACTTCGTATCATCAGCAAACTTCGCTAGAATGCCCCCAGTCCCTTCATCCAGATCATTAATATATATGGTGAACATCTCCCGGTTGAGGCCGTACTCATGTGTGCGGAACTTGGCTATAGGTTTCTCTTCGGCGATTCTGCGTTGTTGCGTATCCTGAAAGCAGCATTGGAGAACACTTACCCGGAGATCAGAGGCTGAATGCCCTTGACTGCTGAAGTGTTCCCCCGCTGGAAGGGAACATTCCTGCCTGGCAATTGTCGCAGCATTTGCATGCCAATGTAACATGCTTTGGGACATCCTTTCCTGCAGTGAATGAGGTAGACAACGTTGGCCGAGTCGCAGGAGTATGTACTGCGAACCTGGTGGGTGGTGTTCTTACGTGCAATGGTGGTACCCATGTCGATGATCTGGCACGTCTTGCAGAGATTGCTATGGCAGGGTTGTGTGGTGTCGTGGTCACTCTTCTGAAAGCTGGGTAGTTTGCTGCAAACAATGGTTTGTTTGAGGTTGCATGGTTGTCTGAAGGCAAGTAGTTGGGGTGTGGGGATGACCTTGGCAAGATGTTCGTCTTCATCGATGACGTGTTGAAGGCTGCGAAGAAGATGTCACCCGGGACCTTGGATTCATGTCGCACTACATTCACCCCCCCCCCCCCCCCCCCCCCCCCCCCCCCCCACCATCTGGCCTGGGCTTGGGAAATCCTACCAACTGTCCTGGTTTGAGACAATTCACACCTCTTTAACCTGGGATTACCCCTCTCTCTGGATCTGTAAAGACTTAATTATCTGCAAATGCTCGCATTCTAAGCATTATCTTGCATCTTTGACTTTGTCTATACGTATGTTTCTGGAATCTACCTCTTCATTCACCTGAGGAAGGAGCAGTGCTCCGAAAGCTAGTGATTTGAAACAAACCTGTTGGTCTTTAACCTGGTGTTGTAAGACTTCTTATCATCTTCTTGAAGTTTAACATTCTGTTACTCAATAGTTCCTAGCCTTCCCCAATGTAACAACAGTATTTATTTTAATATTTTCATTGGTGGTGAAGAGGTAGACTTTGTCACCTCTTTTAACTTGCGTATCCACTTTTGATTTGTTACAGTAGTTTTTTTTCTCCCTCTGTTGTTAATGTTACTTTTCTAATTCTCTGCTGTTTTCCTGGTTGACGTTGTGGTGTGTTCGTTGAATGTTTGCTTGCTGCTATGGTAGCAGTTGGAGGAAGCACTCTGTGTGGCACACTGGATTCTAATGCTTTGTGTAGACTGCGTGTCTGCCAAGTGGGTTTAATGTCTCTTGTTGCAGTGGCTCGCAAATATGGTATCAAGTAGTGCCAGGAAAACAATAATTTCCAACATTTACTGTCCAATAGCCTCAGTTGCACTCCGTAAAAAGCATTTTTGTCCCATCTGTCAAAGGGAGATTTGATGCCAAACCCAGTTTCTAAAAGTGAAAGGTTGTACTTCTGCTGGGGAAATCAATGTTGTAACTCAGAATGGAATTGTTCTATGTAATTTCTGAATAATAGCAAAAGTAAAACCAATATCTGTAAAGTACGTTTTACTGATTTAGTTGCAATTCGATTATAGATTTTTTCTACTCATCTGCTGAATATTTCACTTACAAATTCCCTTTTAAATGCAGTGTCAGCAAATCCAATAATTGCTCATTTCAAATAACAATTTAATTAATTTACGAGCTAACATAAATACTTATCTTTTGAATTTTTACTTAGCAATGCTGCACTCAAATGCTTTGTAAACTTATAGATAACAATAATAGAATTATTTTTAATTATCTGGGCATCAAAACTGCATATACTCCACGTGTATCACCATAGAAGTTGAAATGTAACATCTCCTGTTATTCAGTATCATGATTAATTATAGTAAGAAGTCTTACAACACCAGGTTACAGTACAACATGTTTGTTTCAAACACTAGCTTTCAGAGCGCTGCTCCTTCCTCAGGTGAATGAAGAGGTATGTTCCAGAAACATCTATGAACATATCTCTTCATTCACCTGAGGAAGGAGCAGTGCTCCGAAAACTAGTGTTTGAAACAAACATGTTGGACTTTAACCTGGTGTTGTAAGACTTCTCACTGTGCTCACCCCAGTCCAACGCCGGCATCTCCACATCATGATTAATTATAATTGGGGAAGGGAGGAAATCATATTTATACGAATGCACCTTTATTAATCAATTTTCTATCTTGAAGTTTGATTTTATTTTTTAATTAAGGGGAAATTTAGCGTGGCCAATCCACCTACCCTACACATCTTTGGGTTGTGGGGGCAGACCCACGCAGACATGGGGAGAATGTGCATTCACATTTGATTTTTAACTCTGACTTTTGATGGGTCCATGGAAACATCCAGGACATCCGTTTCACACAGCCACGTGAATTTCAGTCATTGACTACTGCTGAATAATGACTATAGATTCCATAGAATCCCTTCAGTGCAGAAGGAGGCCATTGAGCCCATCAAGTTTGCACTGATTCTCTGAAAGAGCACTCCACCTGGCCCACTCCCCCCTCCCTATCCCTGTAACCCCACCTAACCTGCATATCTTAGGACCCCAAGGGGCAATTTAGCATGGCCAATCCACCTGGCCTGTACATAAGAACATAAGAACATAAGAACATAAGAACTAGGAGCAGAAGTAGACCGTCCGGCCCTTTGAGCCCGCCCATTCTATAAGATCATGGCTGATCTTTTCGTGGTCTCAGAACCACTTACCCGCATTCATCTTCGGATTGTGACAGAGACAGTTACCCAAGGTTGGAATCAAACCCGGGTCCCTGGCGCTGTGAGGCAGCTATGCTGACCACAGTGCCACTGTGCTACCCCTGTTAAACAGTTAAACTGTGCTCTGTTAAAATGCTGCATGACTTGTGATAGCATCTTTCCTCTAAATGGACATGTGCCCATTCTCAGGCACAGCATGTACCCAGTGCATGGCCACATCTTACTCAACATCTTCGGGCAGAATTTGGATCAGTTGTACCGCTGAAGGTGACGCCACTGAAGCTGAATACCCTCCTGGGACAAGCTGCTAACAGCATGGCTCATGTGCCACAACATCTCGGGACAGGTACGCATGGGGGCATGCCCTGTGAGCACTCAAAACAACTGAATCCTATCATGCCATCACACAGCCAAACCGGCAGATAGTGATGCCTGTTTACCAAATGAAGTCACATGCCACTCGCAAAAGATCAAGGATTCAACTGCAAGAAGGGCCCTGCACCCGTGTTACTTAAAGGGGCAGGCACCCAACTTGTAAGTATTTAGAACTGGAGCCCCGGTGTCCAGTTGAATGGGATTGAAACACTGGCACGAGGCCCTGGGGTGGCGGGGAGGGGGGGGGGGGGGGGGGGGGGGGGGGGGCACTACCATTATGCTGAAGGATTCACAGTTCTTCAGTAGTGGCTACGCTTCAAAAATACTTCTTTGGTTGAGGACATTTGGATATGAAAGGACCTATTAAATGCAAGTCAACCTCCTTCTACTTTTTTTTATAATTTTGAATGCTTGGGACCTATTTTTCAGAATGTGATGAAAATCCAATGGGCTGGATTTTACATGGAGGCAGTAGCCCCACCCTCCGGTTTAAGAGTCAGGAACAAGCCTGCCTCCATATGGTCCGGTCGGCCAAGCTCATTTTAAGGCCTGTCAGGTCATTAATTGGCTCAGGCTGGGACTTCTGGACGCTTTTGGGGGCAATTCCCACCTCCGAGAGCTGCCGGCTAACGGAAGTGGCAGTCAATGCTGGGATTGCAAGCAGAGGAGCCATTGAGACCTGATTCAAAGGGGAGTGGGGGTTTCTCCAGGGCCAGTCTGGCAGATCCCAATGAGGCAGGGGAGGGCGGTGGAAGGGAGGAGTGAAGGGCCAGATTTGAGAGTGCAGTCGGGGTGAAACATGCTGACGTGGGGGAATACCATGGTGGGGGCTCCTCAATGCGTAAAAAGGCCGCCAGGTGCCATGTGGCCTGTTCATCCTTAACCACTGATAAACTATCAATGGTGGCGAGGTCGAGGCTTCAATTGGCCTCAGGCCTATCAGTAATACACCAGCGGAGGCAGGTAGGTGATTGGCATGACGCCACTGCCATAGCACCTGATTTCATATACCCCTACCAGCCCAGTCTTGGGGCAGGAAATTGTTGTTGAATTTCATCCAATGGTTATTGCTGAAGCCAGTTATGGTTTTATATCTTAAAGCAACATTCCTGAATGCAATTAACAACTGGAATACCGATTCCATTTTAAAGCAGTGAGGCGGAACGTTTCAACCTGAGCAGGAAGAATATAAAACAAACCACCCATGGTTGAATAGCTTCTCTCATTCACAAAAAGAATCCAGGTTACTTTGCTCACTGCACAGATTGTTGAGGCAGAACATTGTTCTGCTGAACTCAAATTAGAAGTCATGACTCAATTTTTTTTTAAAAACTGCAACAGTGCATTACATATATTTTCCTTTCAGGTTTTCCACGTGTTCTGCTAGATCACAGAAAAGTAGAGTGCATTTTTAGTAGAGTGCGGACAAAGCACTTGCTCGCACATGTTTAAATGCTTCCTCTTGTCATAAAGTTTCTTCTTGATGGAGAACGTTCCCTTTTTAAACCTCACGGTACAGAGGAAAAGGACTGCCTAATTCCAACAGCCAGTAGGGGCTTCAAGATAACGTTTAATTTATCCATAATCAGTTGCTGAATAAAGGAAACATCTGTTCTTGTGTTCTCGGATTGAGAGCCTGAAAGGAAAAAAAGCTTCTCATGTGCAAATGAGTAACTGCAGCCGTGAACTACCAGCTGCTCCTAGAAACTGTCTTCTGGGCTCTCGAAAACTGGCCGTGGTTATATATTGCTTAACTTTACTCTGCAGCACGAAAGCACAAAGGGGGCAGGCTCAGTAGTTTTAAACTACTGTGGATTAATTTAAATGATACTTCAGCTGGTCGATAGCTGACCCATCCAGGGAAATTAATTTGCCACCTAACTTGCATCACCAGCATTAGCGTCTAAAGAGTTCCACTGTGGGTTTTCAAAGGTACCTGCATTTTACGGATTTCTGTGAATGGGCAGTGAGAAGGAATGAATGGCTGTGCGTTCGGAGCACCACCATATGTGAACCCTACACATGTGTGGCTAGTTTCCTCTGGCTAGGAGCTAAATTTACAAAAAAAACTATTAACAGATTCCGAATATAGAACTATGGTTGTGATGAATACCAATTTAATACATTGCAAAGTTATATTTTCTCTTTGCCTACCCATATGTCTTCAAAGTCCCTTTTAACATGGGAACATTCCTTAACACTGTGGCAGTGTTACATGCATTTCCTTTTTTAAAAAATCTTTTTATTCTCTTCATTTTCAATATTTTCATCAAATAAACAACAAAAGAAAAAACAAACAAAAAACAAATATAATAAAAATCCCCCAACAAAAAACAGCACCCCCTCAATATACACATCAACCCGTGCATTCTAGGTAAAAAAATTAACAGTCAATCAGTAAACAGTGTAATCAAAACATCAATAACCCTAACACCACCCCACCTTCCAACCCCGCTAATGTTCAATGGAAACTTTCTCGAAAGTGCATAATAAACAGTCCCCATGAATTGTCGAACCCTTCCTTCGTTCCCCTCAGCTCAAATTTCACCTTCTCGAGAGTCAGAAATTCCAGTAGGTCCCCCCCCCGCCGGGCTGAGGCACAGGGTAGAGAAGCTGACCTCCACCCCAACAGGACCTGCCTCCGGGCAATCAGCGAGGTGAAGGCTAAAATATCTGCCCCCGCACATGCCTGCAGCCCTGGCCGGTCCGACACCCCGAAAATGGCTTCAGGGGTTTTGGGGAGAAGGCAGGAGAATGAGGATGAGAAAAATATCAGCCATGATTGAATGGCAGAGCAGACTCAATGGGCCAAGTGGCCTAATTCTGCTCCTATGTCTTATAGTCTTATCCTCGCCCTTGTGAGGTGCACCCTATACACGACCTTCAGCTGTATCAGCCCCAACCTCGCACATGAGGTTGAGGCGTTCACCCTCCGAAGCACCTCACACCACAAACCATCTTCCATAACCTTCCCCCAACTTGGCTTTAATCCCCTCCATGGACACCCCATCCTCCCCCAAAATCCTCACATAGATCGCCGACAGCACCCCCTTCTCCATTCCGCTTGCCGCCAATACCTCTTCAACAATGAGGGGGACGGCGCTATCGGGAAGCTCTGAACCTCCTTCCAAGCAACGTCTCGGAGCTGCAGGTACCTAAATCCTTCCCCTTGCCCCAGTCCATACTTCTCCCACAACTCTTCAAACCTCGCAAAACATATCCCCAAGAACAAGTCTTTTAATCCCCTGATCCCCCTCTCCTCCCATCTCCAAAACCACCCATCTAACCTCTCCGGCTCAACCCTGTGATTCCCCGATCGTCATTTCCCCTGACCCAGCCCTCAACCTAAAGTGCTGCCTCTGCTGCCTCCAACTCTTCAGCATTGCCAGCCCCACCGGACTCCCAGCGTATTTACCCATTGCCATTGGGAGCAGCACCGTTGCCAGCGCCCTCAACCCCGACCCCCTACACAGACCCTCCACCATTCTAACCCACCAGGATACCCCCTCCAACCCAACTCCTCTTTTTTACAGCATTTGCTGCCCAATAGTAATATAATAAATTCGGGATGCCCAACGTCCCCACCGGCCGTCCTCTCTGCAGGACCACCTTCCTGACCCTGGCTACCTCCCCACCACCCCCCACCCCCAAATGGACAAAGTGACCAACTTGTCCACTTCCTTAAAGAATGCCACCGGCAAAAAGACCGAAAAAGGCACTGAAATAGAAACAGAAATCGCGGCAACGCATTCATTTTAATCGCCTGTACCCGACCTGCCACTGACAGACGGAAGTTGTGCCAATATGCCAGGTCCGCCTTCACCCTCCTCACCAAGCTGGTAAAATTGTACCTACGGAGCCCCCATCCCCCAGTCCTGCGCCACCTGCACTCCCAAATACCTGAAGTGGGTTGCTGCCCTGCGAAATGGCAGTCCTCCCTCTCCCGCCCCCACTCCCGGCCAGGTCACCACAATATATTCACTCTTTTCCAGGTTCAATTTATATCCTGAGAAAGACCCAAATCTTCGGTGAAATCCCATTATGTTCCCCACCGACGTACCCAGCTCTGATATATATAACAATAAATCATCCCCCCCCCACGTTATATTCCCTTCCACAGTCCCGAGCTCCTTAAAGTGACGGCCAAAGGCTCTATCGCTAATCCAAATAGCTAAGGAGACATAGGACACCCCTTCCTGGTCCCTCGGTGCAGCGCAATGTACCCCAAACTCATGTTGTTTGTGCACTCATCATCGGTTCATTATATAATAGCCGTACCCATTCCGTAAATCTCAGCCCAATCCCAAACCCCTCAAGAACCGCCATCAAATAACCCTATTCTACTCGATCAAATGGCTTTTCCGCGTCTAGCACAACCACAGTCTCCTTTCCCTCAGCCGGCGTCATAGTTACATTTAATAACCTCCCAATATTTGAAAATAGCTGCCTTCCTTCCACAAACCCTGTCTGGTCCTCCCCTATCACCTTTGGGAGGCACCCCTCCAAACGAGCCACCAGTATCTTTACCAGTATCTTTACATCAACATTCAGTAGCGATATAGGTCTGTGCGACCCACGCTCCGTTGGGCCATCAGCTTTCTTTAACAGCAGGGAGATTGAGGCCTGCCCCAATGTTTTGGTTGCACCCCATTCCCTATCGCCTCCTCAAACATCCCCATTATTAGCAGCGTCAATTTCTCTTTAAATTTCTTGTAATACTCCACTGGGAACCCATCTGTCCCTGCCACCTTCCCCAATTGCATCCACCCAATTGCCTCCTTTACCTCCTGTTCCACCATCGGCCTCTCCAGTGTGGCCCTGTCTTCCCTCTCCAGCCTCGGATACTCCAATCCATCCAGGAACTCCCGCATCCCCTGATCCTCCCCCGGTGACTCCGACCCATACAAATTTTCATACAACTCCACAAACACCTTATTAATGTGGTCTGGGGCCACCACCAATTTCCCCATCCTATCCTGCACCTGAACAATTTCCCTCGCCGCCGCCTTCCTCCGAAGTTTGCTTGCCAGCCTTCTCCCATATTCGGAAATTGCTCCCCTCGCCGCCTCAGTTGGCCAACATCCTTCCCCTTGGACAATCGATCAAGCTAGCCTGAAGCTCCCTCCTTTTGTCCAAATGGGTCGGATCTGCATCCCCGCATACCTCCTATCCATGTCCAATATCTCCTCAATCAACCTTTGACCCTATTCCCTCTCCTCTTTATCCACCTTGGCCTTAACTGATATCACCTTCTCCCTCATTACCGCCTTCAGCGCCTCCCATACCACCGCCTGCGATACTTCTCCCATACAGTTAAAACCCACGTATTCCTCAATCACCTTCCCGATCTACTCACAAAAACTTTAGTCCCCCAGTGATGGAACCATCAATTCACCAGACACGTGTTTCCGATGTGAATCTAGGCTTTAATCGACTTACTTCAGAGCCAGCCTGTTACCTGTCGCTGAACTCGTAGTGACCCAGGCTGACTCTGGACACGGGTACTAATACAGCTGCACTAGGGGGAGGAGTCGTGGGCGGAACCAAGGGTGGAGCCCAGTACAAGTTCCTAGGTGCTCCCAGCGCTACTCCCCCTAGTGGTAGGACAGCGCTACTGCGCTTACAACAACAGTGTGAATTAACATACATATAAACATATATTACATTCACCATATTCACCCCCTTCAAAAAAATCAAGTCCGGAGGGGGTGGTGGTCTAGTCTATAAAGTCAGTCTGTCCGGCAGTCGAATTGTCCGCTGAGATCTGCGGAGCACCGGGGTTGCAGCCTCTTGCGGTGGCTGGATGGGTGTTGTGTGCTGGGGTATGATGGGGGACTCCAGAGAGGGTTGTATCCGAGCTTCATACTCCCCTGGTTCGACCGGGGACTGGGGGCACTGGGGGCTGGCCGGCGCGCGGGCGCGGAACTGGTGGAACGAGCTCGTGGGCTCGGGAGCGCAAGGGGAAGGCAGCATGGGGTGTAGGGTGAGAGATCCTTCTGTGGGGGCAGGGGGGGCGCTGGATCCGGCGGGTGCCAGATCCCAGAGGGATACAGTGTCCTGACGGCCGTCAGGGAACTCGACGAATGCGTACTGGGGGTTGGAGTGGAGCAGGCGCACCTTCTCAACAAGGGGGTCGGTTTTGTGCGCCCTGACGTGTTTCCTCAGGAGTACGGGGCCCGGCGTCCTCAGCCATGCCGGAAGTGAGACCCCCGTGGTAGTGCCCCTGGAAAAAATGAAGAGCCTCTCGTGAGGGGTCTGGTTGGTCGCCGTGCACAAAAGGGACCTAATAGCGTGAAGCGCGTCTGGGAGGACTTCCTGCCACTGGGAGACTTGGAGCTTTCTAGACCGGAGGGTCAGTAGGACGGTCTTCTAGACCATCGCATTCTACCTTTCCACCTGCCCGTTCCCCCTGGGGTTGTAGCTAGTAGTCCTGCTCGAGGCAATGCCCTTTTCGAGCAGGTACTGACGCAGCTCGTCGCTCATGAAGGACGGACCCCGGTCGCTGTGTACGTAGCTGGGGAAACCAAACAGGGTGAAGATGCTATGCAGGGCCCTAATGACTGTGTGGGAGGTCATGTCGGGGCTCGGGATAGCGAATGGAAAACGGGAGAACTCGTCTACGACGTTTAAAAAGTAAACGTTCTTGTTAGTTGAGGGGAGTGGCCCTTTGAAATCAATCGCGAGGCATTCAAAGGGCCTAGAAGCCTTGACCAGGTGGGCACTGTCTGGTCTATAGAAGTGCGGTTTGCACTCTGCACAGATCGGGCAGTCCCTGATGACCGCTTTTACCTCCTCGTTGGAGAAAGGCAGGTTTCGGGCCCTGATGTAGTGGGCGAGCCGGGTGACCCCTGGGTGGCAGAGGTCATTGTGGATGCTGTTTAATCGGTCGATCTGCGCACTGGCGCATGTCCCGCGGGATAGGGCATCCGGAGGCTCGTTGAGCTTCCCGGGTCAATATTTGATATCGTAACTGTAGGTGGAGAGTTCGATCCTCCACCTCAGAATTTTATCGTTTTTTATTTTGCCCCTTTGCGATTTGTCGAACTTGAAGACAACCGATCTTTGGTCGGTGATGAGGGTGAACCTCCTACCTGCGAGGTAGTGCCTCCAGTGATGGATAGCCTCCACAATGGCTTGTGCCTCTTTCCCGACTGAAGAGTGTCGGAGTTCTGAAGCGGAGAGGGTACGGGAGAAGAATGCAACTGGTCTCCCTGCCTGATTTAACGTGGCTGCAAGAGCTACCTGAAATGGGGTGGATTCATCCACCGCCCGCATGGCCGCTTTGGCGATGTCCTCCTTGATGACGTCGAAGGCCTGGCGTGCCTTGGCTGACAGGGGAAATTGTGTGGTCCTAAAGAGTGGGCGGGCTTTGTCCGCATATTGAGGGACCCACTGGGCGTAGTGGGAAAAAAATCCCAAGCACCTTTGAGGGCCTTGGGACAATGAGGGGGAGGGAGTTCGGGTCCGGGTCGGGGCCCAGGACTCCGTTTTCCACGACATAGCCGAGGATGGCTAGTCTGGATGTGCGGAAAACGCATTTCTCCTTGTTGTACGTGAGATTCAGTTTCTGTGCCGTCTGGAGAAAACGGTGGAGGTTGGCATCGTGGTCCTGCTGGTCATAGCCGCAGATGGTTACATTGTCCAAGTACGGAAACGTGGCCCGCAGCCCGTACTGGTCCACCATTCGGTCCATTGCTCGTTGGAACACCGAGACCCTATTGGTGACGCCGAAAGGGACCCGGAGGAAATGGAAGAGGCGGCCATCGGCCTCGAATGCCGTGTAGTGGCGGTCCTCCGGGCGGATTGGGAGCTGGTGGTATGCAGACTTCAGATCCACCGTGGAAAAGAGCCGGTACTGGCCGATCTGGTTTACCATGTCTGCAATCCTGGGGAGGGGATACGCGTCGAGGAGCATAAATCTATTGATAGTCTGACTGTAGTCGACCACCATACAGAGTTTCCCCCCCGGTCTTAACGACCACCACCTGAGCTCTCCAGGGACTATTGCTGGCCTCTATAATCCCCTCACTGAGTAGCCTTCGGACCTCTGCTCTGACAAATACCCTATCCTGCAGGCTATACCGCCTGCTACGAGTGTCTACGGGTTTACAGTCCTTAGTGAGATTGGCAAAGAGAGGAGGGGGGGGATTCGCAGCGTAGCGAGGCTGCAGATTGTGAGTGGGGGCAGGGGCCCTCCGAAGCTGAGGGTGAGGCTCTTGAGGTTGCATTGGAAGTCTAGGCCTAATAAGAGTGGCACGCAGAGTTCGGGCAAAACGTAGAGTTTGAACTTCGAGTAACTAGCGCCTCGGATTGTGAGTGTCGTGGCGGTGCGCCCCTGGATCTGGACCGAGTGGGAGCCTGAAGCGAGCGAGATAGTTTGCTGCGCGGGGAAAACGGAGAGCGAACAGCGTCTTACCAAGTCTGGATGTATGAAGCTCTCTGTGCTCCTGGAGTGTGAAGAGGCATGGCGTTTTGTACCTGTTGATATGGACCTCTGCCATCGAGTTTCGTAGATTCTTTGGTCGTGATTGGTCCAGGGTGACCGCGCTGAGTTGCGGGTAGTCGGCGGTTCGATCAGCTGTTCTGGAGGGGCCCCGTGATGACCGCCCTCTGAGGTCACAGTTTAGTTCGAATTCCTCCGCTGAGTTGTCCGAGCGCGGAGATGGCGATCGGGCCCGTGGATCGCACATGGCGGGCGGCGAGGAAGATGGCGTCCAAGATGGCGGCCCTCATGAGTCGCACGTGGCGGGCGGCGAGGAAGATGGCGTCCAAGACGGCGGCCCCCATGAGTCGCACGCGGCCGGCCGCGTGGTGGAGGTTTTCCAAGATGGCGGTCCCCATGGATCGCACGTGGCTGGAGGGGGCGGAGTAGGCTGCATTATTTCGGGGCCCGCGGGGCTGCGAGTGCGGGGAGCGGTTACTGCGGGTCGCTGGGGAGTTGGAAGCTGGGGCCCTTTTAAGAGGCACACTCTTACGTAATGGCCTTTTCGCCTGCAGCTGCTGCAGGTCGTGTTGCGGGCCGGGCAGTGCTGCTGCGGGTGCTTATTCTGGCCGCAGAAATGGCAGGCTGGAGCAACATAGTGGCTGGCTGGGGCAGCATGGTGGCTGGGCGGCCGCGTAGCACAGGCCTGGGGGAGTCGCTGGTCGGGGACCCATGATTGGGTCGCGGGGTCCGCGGGGAATGAGTTAAGGCTGCGGAAGGAGACCTCCACCGTGGTCGCATCTTCCACGGTCGTTTCTAAGTCCTGGGCCCCCTTTTCCAGCAGTCGTTGGCTCACATAGTTAGACCTGAGGCCCGCTACAAAAACATCGCGTACCGCCAATTCCCTGCGTTCAGCCTTGGTAACCGCTTGGTAATTACAGTCACTGGACAAATTGTTAAGTTCTCTTAGGAATTTGGCGAGTGATTCCGTAGGCCGCTGATGGCGAGTCGTAAACACATGGCGAGCGTAAACTTCATTAATGGGCCTTACATACATTTTTTCGAGAACTGCTAGCGCCGCAGTATATGAACTGACCGAGTTTAGTTGCGTAGAGATTCTGTGGCTCACCCTTGCGTGCAGTAGACTTAGCTTATGATCCTCTGTAGTTTCGGCTGTGCTCGCTTCGGCCAGGTAGGCCTTGAAGCACCAGATCCAGTGGGAGAAGATTTCTTTAGCCTCTGCATCCTGCGGGTTGAGTTCCAGGCGTTCAGGCTTGAGGGCCGATTTCATAATCGATCTTTACTGTTCTTAAGTCGATTAAATTGATGGAACCATCAATTCACCAGACACGTGTTTCCAATGTGAATCTAGGCTTTAATCGACTTACTTCAGAGCCAGCCTGTTACCTGTCGATGAACTTGTAGTGACCCAGGCTGCCTCTGGACATGGGTACTTATACAGCTGCACTAGGGGGAGGAGTCGTGGGCGGAACCAAGGGTAGAGCCCAGTTCAAGTCCCTAGGTGCTCCCAGCGCAACTCCCCCTAGTGGTAGGACAGCACTACTGCGCTTACAACAACAGTGTGAATTAACATATATATTAACATATATTACATTCACCACACCCAGCAACCCCACATTCATTCTCCACCCGGTCTCTGCACTCCCCCCTATCTCCAGGACCATGTCCACCCAATGCGGCGGGTGATCCGAGATCATTATCGTTGAATACTCTGATCCCCTAACTCCAGTCAGCAATGCCTTCCCTACTACAAAAATGTTTATCCTCGAATAAACCTTATGAACTTAGGGGAAAAACCAATACTCCCCGCTCGCTCGGATGCAAGAACCTCCACAGGTTCACCCCTCCCATTTCCCTCATAAGCCCAGTCAGCGCCTTTGCCCCCACCCCAACTGGGTCAGCGAGCACGGCTGTGACCTATCCAGCCTTGTCTCTTGCACCAGATTCCAATACCCCCCCCCCCCCCCCCCCCCCCCCCCCCACTATTAGCTCTTGGAATTCAAATCAGGAATGGCCCCAAGCGCCTTCCTCACAAATCCTGCATCATCCCAGTTAGGACCATACACACTTGCCAACGCCACCAACCTCCCCTCTAATGCCCCTGTTACTATCACATATCTACCACCACCACCTTCTCCATCTGGAACCTCACTTTCTTAACCCCAAAACTGCCGTTCCCTGTGCCCCACTGTCGAACCCCGAATGAAATACTTGGCTCACCCAGCCCTTCCTGAGCCTCACCTGATCTTTCGCCTTCAGATGAGTCTCCTGTAGCAATGATCACATCGGCCTTTAAGCTTTTTAGGTGCGCAAACACCCTTGACCTCTTCACTGGGCCCCCCCAAACCCCTCACGTTGCATGTAACTATCCTGACCGGGGTTCTCTCACCGCCCCACGCCCGTCTTATCTGCCGTCAATATAACTCCGGGCCCTGCCCACTGAGTCTGGACCGCCCCGTCCCTTTGTTGCCATCGAACCCCTCCCCCTCCCAGAATCCCCCCATCCACTTCATCTCGAAAACACCTCACCTCGTGTCGGTCCCCTCCCCCCACTTGTTCCATGCATTTACAAGCAGAATTTCCATGATTTTACTGTTCCTCGCTTTCTTCTATGTTTTTCGTTCATGTAATACTAATATCTGCTGATTGTAAGTGCTGCTTTGAAAGCGAATCACATCAGAATATTGATTACATTATATTTATTTTATATATATATTGCTTGTTGCTTTTCTTTTCAGTAACAGGCTTGCAAATGTTATAAATACTTATTTAGTTATGAGACTCTTTCCGTCTGGAGAAATTCAAGTGTTCGTTTATTCTTTCCCACAGGTTGGGGAGAGGATGGTGGGCTATTGCAAAGGTCAGGCTTTTGTTTGAAACGCAGGACAAAATCAACCCAAGTGGCCACATTCGAGTGAGTTGCATTGGTGATTGTCAGCGGTGCTCTGTGCATTTTGCAATTGGAGCTCATTGATATTAAATGCCTGTTGCCTGGTTTCACACTTAGATTGTACAGTGCACTTTCCCCATCGCTGCAGTCGTGTGTGTGGTCTTCAGTTCCCCTCACAGGAAAACACAACGTTCTGGGGCACAGAAAGATTTGTTGTCGCTCATGAATGTACGTGATGGAACTTAGTTCAACACTTGTCTTTGCAGAAGAACATCCTTCTGTATCATTGCTTTAACACGTGTTTGGGGGGGGGGGGGGGATCATCCATTTGATGAAGTGCAAAACATGCTACATTTTGTCAGTGGCAGCGTGATTAAAAGTGCTTTCTAAGATTCATGTATCTTTGCTCAGAAATTGGAAATTACTTATGTTCAGAACGAACAGAATTGTTTTTAAAAAATTGTGTGCAGCGCTAAATCTCTTGTACTTTATATGGTTGGTTACATGTCCCCACATCCACGATACAGCTGAAATATGTCTGATCAACTGCGCTACAATATTGTACTTAATGAAGCAAAAGTCTGGACTATTTTTAATCTATAAATTAACAAGTACTAAAACTGTCACGGTGTTAAAGAAAATAGCCATAGCAAAACAAAAAATGTCAACACTTTTGAGTAAATATCTTCACAGGACTGCTTTTTGCTCTTCCAGAATTCCAATCCAATTATTAACTCAAATCCCAACAAAAAATAAAATCAATGAGATTTTCTTTGGTAATCTACTTATCCATATTTTCCAACTCGTGTACTTTATCAGGTTAGACTACTACTTTCCTACATGTTCCCTCACTTCATCTCTTTGATACCAGCAGCTGGCAGCTGCTCCCTCACACGTAAACTCTTTGTGTCGCCATCCTCAGGTTGGTGAGCTTTTCCACCCAACTCCGGCCCTTCAATACTATCCTGAGCTGCTGACAGCCTGTACAATCAATATAAGGCAGTCACGAATAAAACAAATGAGGAATTTTGTGGAAAACTCTGTCCTCAGCGGGTGGTGAGAATATGGAACATGTTAATCCAGGGTATGGCTCAGGTGAATTGCATTGATGCATTTGAAGAGCGAAGTACAGCAGGGAGAATGGAAGAGAAGGCAATGTTGACCAGGTAAGATGAAGCAAGGTCAGAGGAATCTCATGTGGAACATAACGAGCAGCAGAGGTCTATTGGGCAAATTGGACTGTGGGCGGGATTTACCTGTGGGCTGTTCACGTGACGGGAAATTCCGGTCCCTCACCGGCGTAGATCCCGCTGGCGGGCCGCCTCTCCGAAAAGCAAGCGGTGGGGTTGTCGGTAAATCCCTGTATCTATGCTTTAGAATTTTAAATCTATGATACCTTCCCTGAGACAAGTAATGTTCTTCCTGGAACACAGCTATCACGTTGCTTTTTTGTTTTAAATGTTTTTAGAAAGTATCCCACAATCCAACTTGTAGTTTTACGTTTTACGGAGTAAAGATATAGGGCGGAACCTTACCAAAGAAAATCGGCAAAGTATCAGTTCCAGTTAGAAAAACAGAGTGAAGCCCGCCGGGGGAGTCGGCGGGATTTTGCATAGAATCTTACGCCTCTTTAAGAAAATTTGTCTCCCACGAGGTTCACGCCACGCTCTTGCCGGCCTCCCGTTGATTCGCTTGCCCCGGGGAAACTTAGGGCGGGATTCTCCGACCTCGCGCCGGGTCGGAGAATCGTCCGGGGGCGGGGGGACGTGATTCATGCGATGCCACTCCGATGCCAGTCCGCCTATTCTCCGGTGACTGGAGAATCGCCGCCATTGGCGCCACGCGGTCGGTGCAGCGCCGGTTGGGAGCCATTGTATGCGGCCCACCCCGGCGATTCTCCGCACGCGATAGGCCGCGTGCCCGCCAAGATAGGCCGAGTCCCGCCGGCATCGTTCTCGTGTGGTCCTACCCAGCTGGGACCTCGGCGTTCATGCTGCGAGGGGGCAGCCTGGTGGGGGGGGATCCGACCCCGGGGGGGCCTCCACGGTGGCCTGGCCCGCGATTAGGGCCTACCGATCGGCGGGTGGGCTGATCCTGGTGGGGGACTATGTTCCTGCACGCCAGGCCCCTGTAGCTTTCTGCCATGTTGCATCGGGGCTGGCACAGAGAAGGCAACCCATGCGCATGCTCGAATTCACATGGCGGCGCCCAAGACCCGCACGTGGCGTCCGGGGCCCAAGATGTCGGCGCCCGCAGGGCCCTCGTGGTTGCTGGGGGCGGGGTTAGCGTTTTCGGAGGGCCAATCGGAGCGGCTGAGAGCGGGGGCAGAGAGGCACGCAGGCCGGGCGCAGGGGCCTGGGGGCGGGGATTGGCGCAGTGTGTTGGAAGGGCCCGGAAGGGCCCGGAGGGGGAGGATCCCCTGTAGCTGCGCGGCATAGCAGCGACCGATTTGGCCTGGCAGACCGACGATAAATGGCCCTTCTTCCCGCAGCTCTTACAAAGGGCGGAACGGGCCGGGCAGCGCGGGCGAGGGTGTTTGGCAAACCCACAGAAATAGCTGCGGGGCCCCCCGGACTTGTCGGGGCGTCCCGCGGCGCAGGCCTGAGGGGGGTCGGGAACGGCGGATGGCGGTGGGGAAGCATGCCAGGAGGCCCAGGGGACATAGGCACGGGCGTTTAAGTCGGTGACCTCCAGGGAGGTGGAGAGAGTCCGTGCCTCAGTTAGGCTGAGGTCGTCTTTTTCCAGCATTCGCTTGCGGATAGTGGCGGACTGCATTCCAGCCACGTGAGCATCTCTGATCAAAAGTTCCATGTGCTCGATGGGGGGTTCCAGGGTTGGCACAGAGCGGGCATCAGACAGCTGAGGGACCTGTTCATTGATGGAAGGTTTGCGAGCCTGGGGGAGTTGGAGGAGAAATTTGGGCTCCCCCCGGGAAACATGTTCAGGTATCTCCAGGTAAAGGCGTTTGCTAGGCAGCAGGTGGAGGGATTCCCTTCGCTTCCCGCGAGGGGGGTGAGTGACAGGGTGCTTTCGGGGGTCTGGGTTGGGGAGGGGAAGGTATCTGATATCTACAAGGTAATGCAGGAGGTGGAGGAGGCGTTAGTAGAGGAGCTGAAAGCTAAGTGGGAGGGGGAACTGGGGGAACAGATCGAAGATGGGACATGGGCTGATGCCCTGGAGAGGGTTAACTCTTCCTCCTCATGTGCGCGGCTTAGCCTCATCCAATTCAAGGTGCTGCACCGGGCCCACATGTCCGTGTCTAGGATGAGTAAGTTCTTTGGGGGCGAAGACAGGTGTGTCAGGTGTTTGGGGAGCCCAGCGAACCATGCCCATATGTTCTGGGCATGCCCGGCACTGGAGGAGTTCTGGAAGGGGGTGGCGAGGACGGTGTCAAGGGTGGTGGGATCCAGGGTCAAGCCAGGATGGGGACTCGCGATATTTGGGGTTGGGGTGGACCCGGGAGTGCAGGAGGCGAAAGAGGCCGGTGTGCTGGCCTTTGCGTCCCTAGTAGCCCGGCGGAGGATCTTGCGACAGTGGAAGGATGCGAGACCCCCAAGCGTGGAGACCTGGATCAACGACATGGCGGGTTTTATTAAGCTAGAGAAGGTCAAATTCGCCCTGAGAGGATTGGTACAAGGGTTCTTTAGGCGGTGGCAACCTTTCCTCGACTTTCTGGCTCAACGATAGGGTACGGGGTCAGCAGCAGCAGCAACCCGGGGGGAGGGGGGGAGGGGGGGGGGGAAGTGGGGGGGGTGGGACGATGACTATGTTTGTTTATTTAATTTTAATTTATTTTTAAGTTTTCTTGTTGTTTACTGGGTGTGGGGGGTGGGGGTGGGGGGGATGTGATACATGCGATGATACGGTCTTGGGGGTGTTACAGTTATTATGGGGTTATATTGTTGCTTTTCATTGTTTGTTGTTATATTTTCTGTAAAAAATTCCAATAAAAATTATTTAAAAAATTTTTTTTTCCATGTGCTCAGTGGCTGAAACTTGGAGGCAGGCGCAATTCCTCTCCAGGACAGCGAGGGACCGGTAAAAATCGTCTAAGGACTCACCGGGGAACTGTTGTCTGGTAGCCAGCAGATGTCGGGCGAACACTCGGTTTACCGGCTTAAGAAATTGTCCTTTTAGCATATCCATGGCCTCGTCGTATTCCTTTTCTTCCCCTATCATCGCGTAGGCCGCCATGCCCACGCTGGAATGGAGAATATGAAGCTTCTGTGCCATGGTGGAGGGGGGCTGCTTGCGGTCGCCAGATAGCTATCGAAACACGCCAGCCAATGCTTGAAGATTTCCGATGCGTTCGGAGTTTGCGGGCTGATGCGGAGGCATTCGGGCTTGATCCGGAGTTCCATCTTCAAATTTCTAGTAGATTAAATTTTTTTTTTTTTTTTTATAAATTTAGATTACCCAATTATTTTTTCCAATTAAGGGGCAATTTAGCGTGGCCAATCCACCTACTCTGCACATTTTTGGGTTGTGGGGGCGAAACCCATGCAGACACGGGGAGAATGTGCAAACTCCACACGGACAGTGACCCAGAGCCGGGATCGAACCTGGGACCTCAGCGCCGTGAGGCGGTTGTGCTAACCACTAGGCCACCATGCTGCCCTTCTAGTAGATTAAATTGATGTACCATCAATTGAACGCGAGATGAGTTGCTGAACAAAAGTATGGCTTTAATCTACTAGATGTTAGCCCTGCGGTCGATTACAGTATAAGGATGACCGCCGGGAGTACTGGGTATTTATACCCCGCCTTGGAGGCGGGGTTAACTCAGCCTCTCGGCAAATCGGGGAGCCGTCACATGACTGGTCTCAACCAACCGGTCGAGAGGCACATGACCGACCAGGGCCAATGGTAAGCCGGTGTTCTGCACCAATGGCAGGCAGCTATGCTAATCATACCACCACACATGCGCGAACTCGCGCCGGCCATAGTGCGCATGTGCGGACCAGCAGCACCTGTTCTGACGCCGATATCGGCAGCTGGAGCTGCGTGAAGCACTCCAGTGCTGCTCCTAGGGGCCTGTTGGCGCCATCATAAAACGCAACGACGTTTATGACGCCGTCAACACTTGCCTCAGGATCAGAGAATCCCGCCCATAATCAGTGCAATCACTGGGGAGCTCCTTATAAATGCTTCCCCAGCACTGCCCAGCATTTGTTCAAAATGAAGTCATGGGGATAGAAGCACGGAGGCCAGCTCCATATTTCATGGGGGCAGCCCTGACCAGACTGTTGCAGCAGGGGCTGGTAGTCCTGTTCCTGCCAGCTGGGAGGCAGCCCGCCAACACGGTTAGCATCCCCGCCTGGGAGGCAATAGCTGCCATGGTCAGTGGCAGTGTTCTCCAGAAGAGGACGGGGCAACAATGCAGGAAGAAGATGAATGACCTTTTTCGCGCGGCCAGGGTAGGCCTGCCACCTCCAGTCACTTACTGCACCCTTCACACCTCCAAGGTGATCTCTCACCCATTGACCTCAAGGGTTGCCCATCTGTCACGAGGCCTCTATCTCCTCCCACTCCCCATGGTGCCCCCACCTCCCAGTCGCAAGTTTGCTCCTCACATCTCTGCTCCCACTCCAGTCTCACGCATGCCACTCCACAACCACCTGAACTGGCAGGTATGCCGCCTACAATCTCCCCATCTGTGTTTGCACAGGACAAACTGGAGCACAACCGGCGTGAGAGGGCACAGCCACCTGGAGTCATGCAGGAGCTCAGAACCCTGACACCACGTGAAGAGAGCGCTTGACCTACCCGCAGAGGAGCCTGACTGTGCCTATGCTGACGGTGAAGTGGGGGCAGCCACAGAGAGTCAGGACAGCTCAGGGTGGGTTGGGATGGGGTTCTGTGACCTGGGAACAGTACTCAACTGTTTGAGCTAGGCCACAAACCTGTGTTCCAGGCCCATAACACCTCAAGCGATGAAACTTAATTGGCACATTGTCATGAGAATGTCGCTTTAAGAAATGTTTGGCTGCTCACGTTACTGTAGTGATGACAGAGTGTGGGTGAAGCTGAGCTCTGGCTCTGCTTTTTAGTTTCACTTTGAGAAAAGCTTCGGTGTGCCTGTGTTTTTTTGGTTTCGTTTTCAGTGTTGGAGCTGAAGCCAGACAAAGCAGGTGTACTGTTGATCTCTCTGCCATGAAAAGACCATCTCTTGATCATTTTGTGAATTCTGAATTATAACTGTTTTCAGTAGTGAATGTAAACCTGATGTGCTTCTGTTAAAAGGTGTTTCTTTTGTCTTCTGGATGTTGTTTAGGAAGTTATAAAGGATTACTTAGTGTTGCATTCTTTCGGGGTTGTATTTGAATTAATGGTTGCTAAGAGGTTCACTGTGTGTTTTAAAAAGGTTAACTTGAGTTCATAGAATAAACATTGTTTTGCTTTAAAAAATACTTTTCAATTTCTGCTGTATCACACCTGTAGAGTGGGCCGTGTGCTCCCCATACCACAATCTATTAAAAGTTGTGGGTCAGGAGAACTCCATGCTACACTTTGGGGTTCTCTAAACCCTGGCCCATAACAACATTGTGAAGGGGAGTTGGGTGATTTTAAATAATGTTTTCTTTTAACTCCTTCATCATGTTATAAATTGTTGAGTGAAAAGTAATCCAAGCATTCCTACCTTAATCCCACAACCTGAGCCTAGGAGGAGGTCAGCACATAGAACATAGAACAGTACAGCACAGAACAGGCCCTTCGGCCCTCGATGTTGTGCCGAGCCATGATCACCCTACTCAAACCCACGTATCCACCCTATACCCGTAACCCAACAACTCCCCCCCTTAACCTTACTTTTTAGGACACTACGGGCAATTTAGCATGACCAATCCACCTAACCCGCACATCTTTGGACTGTGGGAGGAAACCGGAGCACCCAGAGGAAACCCACGCACACACGGGGAGGACGTGCAGACTCCGCACAGACAGTGACCCAGCCGGGAACCGAACCTGGGACCCTGGAGCTGTGAAGCATTTATGCTAACCACCATGCTACCGTGCTGCCCGGTTGGTCTTCACCAACCGGTTAACCCAATAGGAGATGAGGCTTCCCAAATTCAATTTATTTGCTGTTTTGTTTGGAAAAGGATAACAAAAAAACTCCAATTATCTGACAGAAGAAAAAATAGGGATCCTTTTTCTGAGCTTTCCATTGACCCTGAAGTAAAAAATAGGCTTTTTACTAATAGTTTCAATCTGAAGCTTTATCTGAAGATCCTGAGCATACTTCTGTAACACTGTCAAGAGCTAATCTTGCTGTCAATTTTGAACATTTCTACAAGTTTCCTTAGTTAAGTAACACTGACCGAGGATAAAACAGCCTAAAGCTAACGGTTTATTGGTATTCTTAGACTTTTATACAAACAAATCAATAATGACACATTTCCCTCTATAACAGTGATGGGTAAGCTCGGTAGTGAGTGGGCCGCATCATTGGGCCTCCTTCACCCCAGAAGGTCTTAAGATTGAAATCGGGTATATGCATAAACCATGACTCCATAAATAAGATTAAATGAACTTAACACGCCAAATATTTCATAATGTGTTATAGGAAATGCTTAATAATTCATATATTATTAGAACTGTCATAAATCTCAAATGGGAAAAGCAAAAATAAATTTTTACACTTACGTTACATATAGTATAACTTACTGTGCTTATCAAAGATTACCACCTACAGCTAAAATATATGCATTTCTTAATTACACATGTATGTGCTTTAGATATTTATTTTAATTTTATCTATTTATATTTACTTATTTTTATTTATTTTCATAAATCCTGCTGCTCCCTATAAGCTTTATTACTCTTACTGTGAAGAAAACTTTACAGTTCTCAATAAATTGTTCCAGTTTCTCAATGATAAATGAGGCAAACAAGTAAAATACACACCAATCAATCACTCAGCTCTCAGTCTCACCTTCTCTCACGTTCTGTCATCTCCCCAGTTCTGCTCTCAGTCTCGCTCCTTCTCATCTTCTTTTGTCTCCCTGGCTCCACTCTCAGGATGCAATTCTCTGGTCTCGTTGCACTCGACACTCGAGATCCATCCATAGCATGGTGAGATACCAACTATCACCACGCCCTATTTCTAAACAATTAATCCCACATCCAATGGCCTCCGGTGATTCAGCGGCCTCCCAAGCAAGTGGTCACGCTGGCGCTGATTAGTAATTTTTTTGAGGCCTCATTAAGTGGCGTTGCTGGACTCACCAGGCCGAGCTGCGGGAAGCTCGCGGCAGTTCCCCCTCACCACTACACTTCAAAATCTTTCCGGAGAATCGTGCCCTCAGTCTCGCTCCTTCGCTCGTTCTTTCATCTCCCTGGCTCAGCTCTCAGTCCCACTCTTTCTCTCGTTCTTTCATCCCACACTTGGTCTGGCAAAATCAGCTCTCACTTTCTCAGCAAAATGTCTCACGGGCCACACGCTGATCCTTGATGGGCCACATGCAGCCTGAGGTACGCAGTTTGTCCACCACTGCTCTATCATGCAAGAGGGCCAGATCTACAGTTGACTCCTGCAAATCCCTGGGACACACATCACAGCACAAATGGCAAAATACATCAGACATTAGTCCCTCTCATCCACCGCACTGTCCTTAAGGGACAAATAGAGGCTGATACTGTCAGAGCATGTGGGGGAAAGGAATGGCGATAAAGGGTGGCAGGGGTTTGGGGGCACATCCACAAGGGTAGTAGGGGGGGGGGGGGGGGCAAGGGAAACAGATCTTTGGTTTTTTTGGGGCCACATATCAGTAGCACCCGCCTTTTCTCTATCTTCCAAAGAAGCTGGAAATACCAGGTGTAATTGGACAGCCCAGGAAATTGGTTGCCCCCCCCCCCCCTTCACTGTCCCTGTACCCATCCCAACCAACTTCAAGAATAATGTTTTTTTCACTGTACTTCGGTACATGTGACAATAAATCAATCAACTCTGCTGTTCCTGTGGCTCCCCAGTGTAAAGACCTGGGCCGATTGAATGTTGGATCAAGACTGAAGATCCAGGAGCAAGAGGCCTTGACTTAAGAGCACCACCCGACTCCCCTCCCACCAATCTAACCCCTTATGTAGATGGGTTTTTAGGAGTGGAGGGACCCTCCCATTTCAAAAGATCATCTTGGATAGATGGCTGTGAGCTTGGGACTCGGACAAATTTATGGCTATTCTAGCCAGACCACTGAGAGATTTACGGCAGGAGTTGACTAGACCAGCTGCAGGTTTTCAGGATCTTGATCTCCTGAGGCTCATTCAACAATCTGAATGCAGGTGCATGTTTTTCCACATTAAAGTCTACTACATCCAACATTGCATTTGACAAATTAATCTATTGACTTTAAGCATTTAGATTTGTATCTGCGAAAAAACGTCCACCGTTTGAAGTATCAAACTTATACAACAGAATAACCCCACGTGATTAGAATATTCGCACTAATCAGTTCCTTTTTCTGTCTTTACTTTGCAAGGACAGTTTTAATCTGCGTAGAAATGGTGCCTATTGTGACACTGTGGAGGACCGTTCACCTGCACCCTCTGATGTGCGTTGTGCAGGACAGATATTGGCATGGGCATGAATTTTACCATGTCAGAGTGGGCGCGTGGTGTTCCCGATCACATGTTATTTGCACAAGAAGACGTTGTGGGGGGGTCTCCCAATGTCAACGTCATTGTACCATCGCGCAATATTGCTGTTGGTGGATTTTGCGTGGCTGGGTTCCCACAGATTACACACATGTGGCCATAATGATGCCAAGAGATGAGCCAGATGCCTTCGGCAACAGAAAGTGGTTCCACTCCCTGAATTATTTGCAACCACAAAACTCTGATATTGCAGATCTATGCCAGATACCCTGGCAGCTGCCATGATGCGTTCATCTGTAACACTCCTGGATGTCAAGTCTATTCGTCGCTTGATGCACGATCAATTGCACAAAGGAGTCAGATTGGTACAACTATGGCCGCCTGCTGCAGCTGGCGAAATGGCTGATCAGGAGGAGGTCATGCATATTTATACGGCTCCTTGTATGGCGGAGCTAGCCAGCAGGGGCTACCGGCGAACCTGTAGTGCAGGTCCTACCTTACATCCCCTAATACAGGTGCACACAGTGGATCACCACATCGCTCTAGCTCAGTTGGATGATTGTCTCCTGAGGGACAATGGCTAACCCCTGAAAAGGTGGCTAATAGATTTCCTCTAGTGCAGAAGGAGGCCATTTAGCCCATCGAGTCTACACCAACCCTCAAATAGAGCACCTTATCCAGGCCCACTGCCCTGCCCAATTCCCGTGACCCCCACCTCACCTGCACATCTTTAGACATTAAAACATACACATCTTTAGATGGTGGTGGGGGGTGGGGGGGGGGGGGGGGGGGGGGGGGAACCAGAGCACCTGCGGAAATCAGTGCAGACATGGGAGAATGTGCAAACTTCACACAGTCACCCAAGGCCAGAATTCAACCCATGACCCTGGCGCTGTGAGGCAGTAGTGCCAACTACAGTGCCACCGTGCTGCCACTCAGACACTCAATGACAGAAGCAGAGGAGAGGTACAGGAGAATTCATGCCTTTAAAAAGGCGGTAATTGACACGGCCATTAGGCTATTTCGCTGCCTGGACTGATCAGGGAGAACACTTCAATATACTCCAGAGAATGTCTCACTTATTGTTGTTATCAGTGTGGTCTGCCCCTGAACTGTCAAAGGGGACCCATTGGATGATGAAGAGAGTGATGCTGCTCCACAGGCCGCAGAGGACAACTCAAGAGATGGCTCTGAGGAGCCCCAGGGTGAGGTCAACACTGAAATAAGAAACCTGATGGAAGGCTGGGAGATTCTCCGTTCTTTCAGCTAGGCATCCAAGGCATAGCGTGAAAGTGAGGGCAAGGGTGCTGCCACCTTTCTGATCATTCCTGATGAGGCCATCCTGTCATTCTTATGTCAGTTATTATCTCTGAAATAAAGTTTGCAGCCCTTACCCTGTATCACATGCCACTCCCATATCCATTGCCTCTGAAAACCATGAAGCGTATTCAGGCCGTACTTATAATGAGTGATTTATAATGTGTCCCAACACATCATGAGGAAGCTGCACCTGAGGAAGGAAGAGAAGATATCAGTTGCTAACGACATTACGAAGTGGCTGTGTATGCACTGTGGTTACAGTGTGACAATGGACAACTGTCTCATTGAGTCATTGTGACTGGACGAGCAATGGGGACTCTTGATTTGAATATCGCATTCGAAATGCCACCACCTACATCTCTTATAAACTCACCCAGTTCTTCCCTGGCCTTTGGACTCTTACCTTCCTCTGAGACCCCTGCCACTCAGCATTCTGCAACCCTGCTCCACACTTGTATTCCATGTCGAAGGCTTCCAGCTCAATCCTGGAGATGATCAGGAGGTTGCGCACCTGTTCATGTGTGCTCCTGCGCATTATGGCTTCTTTTCTCCATGGACAGAAATTCTTTCTTTCGTCCACCCTCTACCTTCCACACTATGGGTGCGATTTATCACCTCACCATGCCCGACTATCGACGCAACGAGGCTCGTACGTTTCGCAAGAGGCCTCTCGCGAGATTCACCGGTCTCGTCATGCCACGTGAGTTCTAATGAGATCTCGAGAGACGTCGTGATCTGGATCATGCCCATTGAGGTTGGGGTCCAGATTTGCATATTTAAATGAGCACTTAGTGTCACTTGAATATGTCTACGCTGGATCTACCCAGCGCCCGGGACCTAACAGCCTGGCCTCGGAGACCATGAGCAGGCTTTACTTAGTACTGGTTTCCAGAAACTTTACCAGGCACACCGTGGGGCGGTCTCCCAGGCAACCAGGGGTCCCTGAATGGTCGGGCTCTAGACAGGGTGGTAGCCAGGCACCCCTGATGCCACCTGGGCACCATGGCACTGGCACCCTGGAAGTGCAACCCTGGCACCAACCTGGCAATGCCAGTGTGCCCAGGTGGGACTGCTCAGCTGGCAAGGCATTGCCAAGCTGGCAGTGCCAAGGTGTCCAGGTAGCATCCTGCCCACGTCAGGGATCAGGCCCCAGAGTGCCCTGCCCTTATAAGTACCCCGAATTGGTAAGTTGGGGGAGTCTGACACGGGACTCACACCTAAAATCAGCCTCGCAGCCTTGGATGGCGCAGGAATATGTACCATTTGGCACTCTGCACCTCATGTTCCTGAGTGCGACATAATCTAGCTACCATTGAAGACATCTATAAACAGTTCCATGCCAACTCAGTACTCTCTTTTGTGGAGCTCCGAAGGTCAATGAACCTTTCCCGGCACTGGGTCCATGTGTGGCCCACAATATCATGCCCGGCTACCCGGGCAGTAACCTCCATTCATGCCTTCTTGGTTTGGTGAGGTGGCCTCCTTTTGACATCCCACGGGCCCATCGATCGCATACGGATGCTGACTGTAAAGTTCAGACATTGGTATCTGGTAACTTAGTTTGAGATTCCATTCAGTACCACACCTTCCGTTCTGCCTTCTCCTGCCACTTCATGTACAGTGCCTGTTGGAAAAATGCTCAGTGTCGTTTCTTCACGATTTGCCAGCATTATCACACACGTTAGTGGCGATAAAGCATACTTCCTAATTGTTGAGTTTATTTTCTGTACATGGCAGTGAACTTTTCTTAAATATAAAAAGTACCGCAAAAACTCAGCAAGTCTGTCAGCATCCGTGAAGAGAGAGTTTTCGAGTTATACATGACTGCTTCAGAACATGTTCGTTCTAGTCATATTCGGCTCAACTTTGTTTCTCTCTCCACAGATGCTGCCAGACCTACTGAGCATTTCCAGCACTTTCTGTTTTTATTTCACATTTCCAGCGTTCGATTTTTTTTTTTCTTGTTCATTTGTTCTTTCCACTGAATTGTCAGTTAGCAATCAATTATTCTTCTGTCATTTATACAGCAGCTGGCTGCAGGAAGCCAGCATCTCGCTGGGCTTCAGCCATCGGCTTATTCCAGCTGTCCTGTGCTTTTTAAAAAATCATAATGTGCCTGGCGCTGTACAAGTTCCTCTGAGTGCTTAATGGGGCCTTGTTCCCTCTTTCATTGTAATGGCTCGACTCCGCTGTGTGCTTATATGAATCAATTCAGTGACTTCTCATGTCTGCAGTTACTGCCTTCTTAATTGGCGTGCTTACTGCCGAAGAACGCCATGTGAGGAAGTATTCATTTAATAAGATGTCTGCTGGCTGCAAGGTTTTCTCACAGGTCAAAGATTAATCGCAAAATAAGTTGAAAAGCATGGTAGTGCATCAATCATGCCACCTCTCAGCCTCCAGGGAGAAGGCTGGGTACTAGTTATGCTCCAAACGGTTATCAATCCTTTGCTGCTGCAAACACTTCCAAACACTTCCTCCTTCAAGGTAATGGGAACCACAACAAGCATTCATTGTCCAGACTGCAATTTGCATTTTAACATTTTTAATTCATAAAAAAGCATCAAACACTCCATTTTCTCTATTTTGCATTGATTGAGAGCATTTATTCTAATAAGCAGGCACAGCAGTCTCATCTGTTAGTGCAATTAAGCATTCTCTGCAGAACACTCTTTGACCTTAAGTGCACAGCACTTCCCCTACTTTCATGTACAGCACTGCCTCCAGACTCTTAGAAAGCAACATTTTTACAAGGCGCCTTTTCTACACTGGTACACAAATTTATCTCTACCAATAAAACATTATTTTGACATTAACACATGCTGTCACCAACAACACCTTCACTTAAGAGCCTGTACCAAACAGCGTGCAAGTAGACAATTTCACACGTGCCCAGTACATTGGAACATGGTGACATACCAAGGCCCTCTGTTTATATCAAGTAACATTCCTCCACTACTGTTTCAAGCTGTCACATCCAAAACAAACCGCATTTGAAATACAGTTAACCCTGTTTTACTTTCCCTACCTGTGCATGGTGTATTCTCAATTTCTTTTCTGGCATTTCTCCTTAGTACAAATATAGAACTGGAAAAGATTCTGTGGTGCATGGGTGCTATCAGTCAATACCTATCTCTTAGGCTTGCTCTACAGTATTCATACCAGTGATAACATGGCTGCCTATGGCTTGCTTGATATCTGGAATATTGAGTGGCTCAGACAACATAGTGTTCCACAGAGAAGCAACTGTTCCAAATCCTGCAATTCCTCTGACATCAGGCAACCTCTTAATATCATAGAATCATAGATTCCCCACAGTGCAGAAGGAGGCTATTTGGCCCATCAAGTCTGCACCGACCCTCCAAATGAGCACTCTACCTCGGCCCATTCCCTCGCCCTAGCCCCGTAAGCCCACCTAACTGACACATCTTTGGACACTAAGGGGCAACTTAGCATGGCCTGGCCGATGATCTATGCTGAAGCTGACCATAGGTACGTTATGAGGTCACTGAGGCCATGAAAAACGGCTCTATCAATCTAATTCCTCCTCATCTGGAATCTGTACAAGACGGACTGTTGTATGCTGGTGTCCAAGATATTTGCAAAGGGTTTTAACAGTATAAAAATACCTGTACTTAAATACACAAGAGTCTATTTGAACAAGTTTGTGAGGAATATTTCTACTATTGGGACCAATTTGGTGAATTAGGTCCATTGCAATGCTTTATAATCTGGAATATGAAGTTGGTCTCAGTAACCGTGACCGGGAAACTATCATCAATTCATGTAAAACCCCCATCAGGTTAACAAATGTCCCTTAGGGAAGGAAATCTGCCATCCTTACTTGATCTGGCCTACATGTAACTCCAGGCCACAGCAATGTGGTCGCGACCCTGAACTGCCCTGTGAAATGGCCAAACAAATCACTACGTTCAAGGGCAATCAGGAATGGGCAACAAAATACTGGCCTTGCTCGTACTCCTGCACCACATGAAAGCATAAAGACAAAAAAGGCCAAAGGTGAATTCAGAATAACAAGGGTGCATTTTTAAACTTTAAACATTGTAGGAAGAAAGGCCTTTTTATAAAATAGCCTGATTTTATATTATAGCTCTTTTAATGGTCTTTTTTCTGTAGATTGTAGTCGGTTTTAGTATGTCTTAGCCAGATCCTAGATATGTCAAGGAGTAAACTTTCGTGGCCATGTAAGTCCTTTCATTGTGTTACTCACTTCCTTCAAAATCCGATGAATGATTCCCAGCTGATTCTTATTTTATAGCTAATAACATTTTGTGGTCACTTATTCAGGCTGCCTGGGTTGCCTTGACTTTTTTGTTGTGGGGATTGATGTCCCTGTGGATTCACAGTTCCTATGTAAACCCGTCCTCTGTGAAATTGTTTTCATTTGAGCACTGGACTACTACACAGCTTTCCAAATGTTTACATGTGCACATTTAAAGGACTTATTGTACATCTCTGATTCAGAATATAATTGTGACAAATCAGAAATCCCTTCAGCTTAATGTCTAACGAATCTTCGCATTATGTATTTTTTTTAAATTAAGATTTATGAGGATGCTACTTGAGATGATTGCTGAAGACTTGGTCACTCTGTTGGAAGGGAATCTACATTCACATGACTGCTCAGAGTTTAAAGACATTTTTAGGAAAAGTTGGATGGTGCAGTGGTTTAGTCGACTTTCACTTTTGAATCCTGCATTTAAATCCATTCCACATTGATGGAATGAATGTCTCTGCTGTCCTATGTGAAATTAATTTGGGCAGTGTTCCTCCCGTTCTGAACGGCCAGGAGCCTACAGTTCCCTGTCTTAGTTTAGCAGAAATTAGCAATCTGATTCAAAGAAGCCATGGTCGCTGCCGCAGGAAATGAGAATAAATGTGACATTTTCTTGCACTGGAGAAAAGGAGTGGATCACTTTTCTGTGAAAGATGGCTGGCCCCAACTATACAAACAAATGGCTTTGAGAGGTTAGGTGTTCAACTATGCAAATATCATCAGATGACGTCAATGGCCTTTTTACATCCTCAGTCAAGAAGTTTGTTATTGTTTGAGGTGCTGTTTACTGAAGCTATGAAAAGAGACAAGTGCTCATTCCTGACCCACTCGAAGAAGGCGGTGGATTTGTCACCTTGTTATTATTAGACATCCCAACCAAGCTATTTTACCGGTGCTGATTGACAGCTCCAGTTCATCAATTTCTCCTGCTTTACTGAACTGCAGTCTGTGTGGAGGAGAGTGTGTGCGGCTTCCATTTCAAGTGTAAGCTTTTCTCTCTGCATGGTCCTCCAGGTTCAGGGTTATTGGAGGAGATCGAAATGTTGCACATTTTATTTTTTGAACCAAGGAAGTATAAGTTGAAAGTTGTATTCCAGTGTCAGATCAGACTTTGTTTTATAATGTCCCCTGTGAAATGCCTTGGGACGCTTCATTTTGTTCTAGGTGCTACATAAATATTGGTTATTGATGTAGCGGAATCCGCTACTTTGAAGAATACCAAACACTGACTCAAAACAGTCTGCTCAAATGTTGTACATAAAAGTAGATTGTCATGAGCCATGTTTCGGATGGGTGCAGGATGCTCCGATTGCGAACCAGAGTTCACCCACCTAGCAGTGAAAAAGTATTCAAACTGGATGCACCAAACTTTGCAAACTGGAGGATGAGAGAAAACCGGAACGAGGAGATGGTACATTTTTGCAGATTTGAAGCAAGAGGAAAGGACACACAGTGGCGGCGTGAACTTGCAGTGACTGAACAATGAGCCACAGGTTTGAGCAAAGCTGCAATAAATTGAATCCATGCCCTGGTACATGATAGCCTCAGTAAATCTAAGAGAGGTTAAGTGCCATAAATACATTTGTAAAGCCCATCGAGAGGATTACCTCTCAAGCACCAGTACTTAAATCCAGAAATAAGGTTTTTACAGGCAAAACAACTTTAACCTGTTTTGTCCCTTTAAATTGCGCTTTTCCTTGGCAGCTGATCCTGGCAAGTCTGCGTTAAACAGGCAGACATTATATTCAATGCAAATTAAGCAGAAAATGACAGGAAATTGGATGCATGATGTCATCTGCCATTACTGCATCATTTGCATACATCTGCACATAAGTGAGAAGGCACTTTTGCAGCAACCCTGATTTCCAGTGAGAATCCTGATTAATAGAAATGGTTAAGGATCTGGTTTAACTAGCTCACACTTTATTAGAGTCATAGTTTTACAGCACAAAAAGAGGCCCTTCGGCCCATCGTTTCTGCAGCTATCAAGCATCTATCTAAACTAATTGCATTTATCAGCACTTAGTCCGTAGCTTTGTATGCTCGGGGCCCCAATCCCCTGCGATTCTCCGGCCCGCGATGGGCCGAAGTCCCGCTGCTGTCATGCCGGTCCCGCCAGCGGGAATCAAAACACCTCCCTTACTGGCGGGACTGGCGGCGCGGGCGGGCTCGGGGGGGCACGGGGCGATCTGGCCCTGGGGGGTGCCCCCACGGTGGCCTGGCCCGTGATCGGGGCCCACCGATCAGCGGGCAGGTCTGTGCTGTGGGGGCATTCTTTTCTTTCCGCGTTGGCCTTTGCCTTCACGATGGCAGACGCCGAAGTGACCCCCTCCCCTGCGCATGCGCGGGGATGACATCATCAGGAGCTGACGCTCCGGCGCATGTGCGGACTTCCGCTGGCCAGCGTAGTCCCTTCGACCCTGGCTGGCGTGGCGCCAAAGGCCTTTCCCGCCGGCCGGCGGGGTGCCAACCACTCCGGCGCGGGCCTAGCTCCTCAAGGTTAGGGCTTGGTCCCTAAAGGTGCGGAGAAATCCGCACATTTAGGGCGGCCAGACGCTGGAGTGGTTCACGCCACTCCATCCCGCCGGGACCCCCTGTCCCGCCGGATAGGGGAGAATCCCGGTCCTGGTGTTTCAAGTGCTCATCTAAATGCTTCTTAAACGTTGTGAGGGTTTCTGTGGTGATATGCATATGGGCTATATCATAGATGGATGGTGTGCGACCTCCAACCAGCAGGTGGTGGTACAGACACACCATGCTGTCCCTAGACCAAGGTCATGTGGCCTCTGACTCCCATAAATAGGGAGACACATCCGGCCATCTTCAGAGGAAGATTGAGAGGGTAATAAGACATACATGTGAATGGTCAGTGTTAGGTGCAAGTTCCAGAAGAGTAATTAGCAAACTCCATGATAATGTGCTCTGTATCAGATTGCTAGCTTACCACACAAGACTCAATAAAAGATTCTGGTTTGGACAAGTCAAAGTGTTTGGATGATTCCTTTGTAAGATACATCGGACCAAACACAACAGTTTCTATCACTACCACCTTTTCAGGCAGTGAGTTCCAGATTCCCACCACCCTCTGGAAGAAAAGGTTGTTCCTCAAATCCCCTCTAAATCTCCTTCCTTACCTTAAACCTATGCCCCCTGGTTATTGACCCTTCTACTTATTTTTTCCAATTCAGGGGCAATTTAGCGTGCCCAATTCACCTACCCTGCACATCTTTTGGTTGTGGGTGTGAGACCCAGACAAACATGCGGAGAATGTGCAAACGTAGTGGATGCAGCAGTCAATTTGTGCACAGCAAGCTCCCACAAACAACAATGCAATAATGATCAGATAATGTTTTTGGGATGTTGATTGAGGGATAAACACTGGCCAGGAAATCAGGGATAATTCCCATTTTGTTCCAGAAAATGCCACTGGGATATTCCACATCTGTATTCCAGAAGACCTCAGTTTAACATCTTGGCCGCAATTCTCCTGCCGTTGGGATTCTCTTTTCCCGACAGCAGAGCACCCCCACCTGCGGGTTTCGGTGGTCTGGGGTGGCTTTAATGGGCAAACCCATTGACAAGCGGAAGTGGTAGAGGGTTCCACTGCCAGCGAATGGCGTGTTGCCAGGAAACATGCAGCTGGGGCACTGGAAAATCTCGCCCCTCATCTGAAAACTGACATCTCCGAAATTGCAGTAGAGTATCGAGATTTTTTTTTGCACAGGACTGGGGCAGGAGCCAGAGCGGTACGAACTTAACAATGGCTGGCACTGTTGCAACTGCATCCGACAAAACGTAACCGGTAACGTAAAATCAGAATTGCTCACACCCATAAGACCATAAGGCCATAACACATAGGAGCAGAATTAGGCCACTGGGCCCATTGAGTCGGCTCATGGCTGATAATTTTCTCATCCCCATTCTGCTGCCTTCTCCCCATAAACCCTGATCCCCTTATTAATCCCGCATGTTTTCATGGGATCATAAGCAGACCTTGGACCAATGGTGGATAGGATTACACAACCTGGGTGTGACCATTGGACTCAAGCAGATACTGAAGGCAAGGCATCAGAACAAGACTAAGTGTTCACGCACGTTAGGTTAACAATGGGAGAAATTGAACTAGGGGTGGGATACTCCGACCACCCCCCCCCCCCCCCCCCCCCCCCCCCCCCCCGGGTTGGAGAATCGCTGGGGGGGGCGGTAAATCCTGTCCCCGCCGGCTGCCGAATTCTCCGGTGCCGGGGATTTGCCGGGGGCAGGAATCGCACCAGTTGGCGGCCGCTAGCAGCTGCCCCCCCCCCCCCCCTCCCCCCGGTGATTCTCCGGCCCACGATGGGCTGGGTGGCCGCCCGTTTCCGGCCGGTTCTGCTGGCATAAATTAGAGTAGGTACTTACCGGCGGGACCTGGCTGCGCGGGCAGCCTCCGGGGTCCTTGTGGGGGGGGCTTGGGAGGATCTGGCCCCTGAAGGTGCCCCCACGGTGGCCTGGTCCGCGATTGAAGCCCACCGATCCGCAGGCGGGCCTGTACCGTGGGGGCACTCTATTCCTCCGCGTCGGCCGCTGTGGTCCTCCGCCATGGCTGAAGCAGAGATGAACCACCCTGTGCATGCACTGGGATGACGCCAGCACTCCCGCGCATGGGCCAAGTCGCGCCGGACGGCGGAGGCCCTTCGGCGGCAGTTGGCGTGGCGCCAAGCCCCTTCCCCACCGGCCAGCGCGGCGCAAACCAGCCCGGCAGCGACCTAGCCCCTGAAGGTGCGGAGGATTCCGCACCATTGGGGCGGCCTGACACATAGGACGGAATTCTCCCATGTCCCCTGCTGATGGGTTCAATGGTTGGCGAGGGGGGAGTAGAGAATACTGCAGGATCTTCCACTAGTGCCTGTCATGATGGATCAGCAAACCCGCTGGAGGTATGTGTGATAATAATTTGCATCCTGCTAATGGGATGCAGATGGAGGCCTGACCAAAATCACCACCTCTGCCCCCCCCCCCCCCCCCCCCCCCCCCCCACCCCCATGCCTGATTCTCTGGAAAGCATGCCGGTCCAGAACACATCTGGAACAACATGGCGTGCAGAGGTCGGGACTCACATGAACAATGCCAGGGAATGTCTTCGGGAGTTTGGGACCTGTCCCCCCACCCCACACCACAGGGACCCCTGTAATGGGGGACCTTCCCACCCCCCACACAGGGACCCGTTAATGATATTGAAATCCATGCAAGTGACAGGTTTGAATGGATCAGCATGCGTGGGGTACACACCTCAATATCATTCCAACGAGGGAGCGGAGCATGGAGTCAGTTTCGGCGCCAGGCGCAAAATGGATTTTTTTCCATTATCCGCCCATTCGCGATTCTCGCTTCCAGCATTGCAAAGCGGAGAATCCAGTCCAGGTGTGGATGCAACAAAGCCTTGTACATTTGTAGCACAACTTCGTTATTCTTGTGCCCCTGGTACTCAAAGCAAAAATGCTACATGCCTTCCTAATTGCTTGCTGCACTTGCATATTAACTTCCTGTGTTCTTTGTATGAGCATCCAAATTCCTCTGAGTATCAGCATTTACAAAATTTAAAAAATATTCTGCTTTTCTATTCTTGTGTTCAAAGTGAATGAGGTCACTCTTCCCTCCATTATACTCCATCTGCCACCTTGTCGTCCACACATTTAACATGTTTATATTTCTTTTTTTTAAATTTAGAGTACCCAATTCATTTTTTTTCCAATTAAGAGGCAATTTAGCGTGGCCAATCCACCTACCCCGCACATTTTTGGGTTGTGGGGGCGAAACCCATGCAAACACGGGGAGAATGTGCAAACTCCACACGGACAGTGACCCAGAGCCGGGATCGAACCTGGGACCTCGGCGCCGTGAGTCCGCAGTGCTGACCCACTGCACCACCGTGCTGCCCTGTGTTTATATTTCTTTGATACCTCTTTGCACTGGACTTCGGCCTAAGTTCAGGAACCGTGAGTCGGACCATTTCTCAGCATTGTAGTCCCAAAACCTAAAAGTGAGCCAACTCATCTGCCATTTTGATCTTCAGGTTCAGGCTATAGTCGGGCCTCCACCTGGGATGGGTTGATGGCAAGTCTCCAGGTTAGAGTGCCTGCCTCCATTTACTGGCATATTGGCCCGGTTCCATTCAGGGTTTCATGCACTCTAGCCCTCACATTACTTTCCCTCAACCCACTCCTCCATATCCCTCCATACCCCATGGCCTCTCAACCTCCCCCTCCCCCTCCCATGCTCTTCCATACCCATTCTCCCAGTATCCATGTAGCGACCCCATGAGCCATTGGCAGGTCTGGCAAGTCTTTGAAATGTTCCTGAAACTGACACAGTAAGCAAAGAGGCTTTCATTATACTCTGAGAAAACTGCCCAGCGTACAATCTCATAAAATTGTGAATCAACCTCAACCTAGTATCAGTAACAAAACCTTTATTTCACTTCACACCCATTAACTTTGCCCAAATAAACAGACAGGCATTGTAAAAACACATTAAACTAACTTTTAAGGTAGCAAAAGTGTCAATCAAACAAAATAATAGATTTTCAAAGCGTCTTGCTTATTGCATTAGTTTCAGGAGCATTTTAAAGATTTGCCAGACTTGCCAATGGCTCATTGGTTCTGTACACAGTGGGTACTGGGAGAGTGGGCATGGAGGATGCATAGGGTAACTAGAAGGGGCCAGGAAGATGATGGATTGGGCATGGGGGTATGGAAGAGAAATGATGCAGCATGGAGGAGGCATAATAGATATGAAGGGGCATAGAGGTTGTATGGGGGATATAAGAGGGCATGAGCAAAACCTGTTAAACTTATCTGTGAAAGTGTTCCCGACTCCATAAGTTCACACAGTGACTTAACTGGTGAAGTTCCCACAGCCTTCAAGTAGCCACGCACCTATAGAAAAATGCCAAAAGCTGAGAAATTTGTATTTCCTGCAGAGATTTAAATTGCAAACACGACGTCACTTTAGGCAAGCATCAAATCACGGCCTACCATGATTCCAGACCCAACGATTATGGTGAGCAGCGGGGACCAGAGGGGAAATTCCAAATTGTAGCCCCACGTGCCTTCACATTAGTTCGCCCGGTTCATGTTTGCTTCAGGTCAGCAGTCAAAAATTGTCCTCCTCACAGCTGGCACTAGCAACTAGCTTCGCATCATTGGAATAGAGCTGGCCAGCTGCTGGCACTGAGTGACAGGCAACCCATCATTTTGGGAATGGGTGGCAAATCTGCTGAGTCAATAGTGGGCACATAAAGGAAGAGGTAAACAATCCGGAGGTGGGGTGCGGGGGTGGGGGGTGGGGCGGGAGACTGAGGGTGGATCTGTGGGGTGATCGAGGGACCAACATCAGGCGGGAACGTTTCTGTGAGGTGAGCGGGAGCTTTCATGGAAGACAGGAAGTGCAAGCAATTGTACTTTTAAAATAATCTATAGATAGTTGAAACTTGGAAAGTATGTAAAATGCTTTTGTAAAAATATTCCATATATAATCTTTATTATTATTGTCACAAGTAGGCTTACAGTAACATTGCAATGAAGTTACTGTGAAAATTGATATTGAAAAACCACCACAGGCCTCGACCACGATGCCATCAAGCAAAATGTACCATCTACTCAATTTACTAGCAGTATAAATGCCATAGCAACCCAGGTGGCCTAAAGGAATAAGCACAGAATGTTTTTGGCACCTGGAGAACAGACAGCAATCAACAGAGAACTTGCAATGAACACAATAAGTGACTTCAGTTCTGCAATATAAGCATCTTTCATACTTGTATTATGTCATGTCTGACTCGTATGATCTGGAGGATTCCGCTTTTGGTAGAGTTGGCCTGTGCTCGAAAGCTTGGTCTGTACCAGTTAAATCAAGTGACATGAAGTGTGATTCACAAGTTGGAACTCATGGGTAATTTGAGATGACCATTCATTTTGGGGCTATATGATACTTTAAAAATCTGTCCGAACATGAACAACTTGACAGTTGTGAATTCTGCTGAATATAATGCATAATCCTTCAGAAACTTCATGTAGAGTAAAAGTGAACTCTCCGTGTAATTATATTTGCTTTACAAGGTTCAGTTGTTTGCATGAGTAACTTTCAGTTCAGTATCGTGGGGAATGTGTGAGAAAGGAGAGAAAAAGAACCCAGAATGTACACAGTGTTTCACAGGAAATTATCTGCCTTGTTTAAAATTGCGTATTAGCCTTTAACCGGTCTCTCTTGTGCAGCATATTTTCAAACTCTCTTAGAAAATAGGCCCCCTGCATTTTTCTCTGTTTTAATGCCTAAGTCATGTGTCAAATCTTTAATCTTTTGCAATCTTCAGCTGCTCGGTTATGTTTTTGTTAATGGCAAGACAAGCTGAATGAAGCAGTATCCCACAGTACTCTGGGACGCCATCAAATCTGCTTAGCTGGATTCCAATGATGCCTCATGCAATGAAATGATAAGATATCCCTTTGTAGTGTCTCAATAACATTTTGTTTAAATTACAAGCTTGCTACATTCCGACTATAGGTTCCCTTAAGACCTACTTGAGCTGAGGACAATGCAGTCATCCAGAGCTCGGGACGAGCCCCCTTCTCTCAGTCAGTACTTCATTGTTCTCCACTGCCAAGGAGACATCTCTCTGTCCGATTTGTCATCATTTCTAGGAGAATTCCAGCTGCTTTCTGCGAGGAATGTAAGCAGGAAGAAGCAATTGCTTCCCCCGCAACCACCCCCCCCCCCCCCCCCCCGGCCCCCATCCCTCTGGTGATAGCTTTCATCTAGAAGGTCTCGTCTCTGAGAAGACCACGTTTGTGGAGTGGCAAATGATCCCGTGTCATTCAGCCAACAGTTCTGCAATCATGGTTCATAGTGGATATCTTTATATAATTTTAGTGGAGGGTGATAAAGAGTTCCTCTTGCTAGGAAGGAAGATATGATCTCATCTGTGAAACATTTGATCCAGTGTGTGCTTCTCATGACTTAACCCTGCTCCATTGTACCCCTCTTTAAAGTGGCGAAGCATCAAATAAAATACTGTTTCCCGAAGATTAATCAGCCGATAAAGCAGGCCCCAATGCTGAAAAATAAACTGGATTCAATAACATTAACATTTCTAAAGTAGCAACATTGAAAAATATTTTCACAAATAGGTGTTCGCTCTAATACACTAATGCAGATTGCAAAATAAAAACTCAGCAACAATTTCAGACTGTGCTAATCTTGCTGTCCAACGGATTGGAGAGCGGCATAACTATGGTCAAACTCATTGCCAGACAGCAGCTATAACTGCTTTCCTGTCCATGTCAGAGAATTTACTGGTGATGGTGAATGTTTGTCATGCTGTGTTGAAATATATTCAGCGCTTTTATTAAAACTCAAAACTTAGATGAAGGCCCCAAAATGGTGCACATTGCATGGGACCGTAATTGATCATTTGCCTGTAAACATACCTGAGGATTTCTAAAGTTCACATCCCTCTGCAGTCAGTTATAAAAACCATGAAGAAGACTCTTATTCAGTGTGTTGTTTTTCAACAGGAGCACCCTTGTGACATTCAGGTTACTAATACTTCTAATATGTTCCAGAAATGCCAAAAATAATGTAAGTGTTTATTCCCTACCCCCCCCCCCCCCCCACTCCAACACCCCACCGCCCCCGTGCCCACCCCCACCCCCTCGTAGTATCTAAGGCAAGTGAGACTTTATTTTCCAGGTTTGTTTACCCTTCATTCACATTAGTGAGAACAGCAGAATCACTGATGAGGAGCTCGGATACACAAAATACCACAGCGATCGAAGCACTTTATGAATTAATTAGACAGAACTGTATAAGCACACAGGTTTCTCATTTATTTTTTAAAAGTGAGGAAAAGTAACTCTTGACGATGTGTATTAATATTTATTAAATAACTTGAAGTTAGTGGTTGTCATTTCAGCTTATTTTATATCAGATTATCACAAGCACCAAAATCCATTATATTTTAGTGAAGTTGTTGGGTTAAGAATGAACATTAAATGGCTGTATAAAAGTGATGATCCCACTTGGCTGTTCCCCTATAGTGGACTAGATCAATTAAAACTATAGTTAGATCCTGAAAACAAGTAAAGAAAGCAGAAGCCAAATGGGGTAAGTTTAGATTTCGCCGATAAGAGGAGTATTGCAAGGTCTAGTTGACTGATAGTCATTAAATTGACGGTAAAGTTGAGAGAAAATTCCAACTGGAATAAGCTGGTCACTTATTGCTGTTCCATTCTGCACCATTCTGTGTGTCAGCTGTGCATCAGTTAGTAGTACCTTAGCCTGAATCAAAAAGCTGTGGGTTGACGTTCCCATTCCAGGGAGTTGAGTGCAAAAATCTCCCATCCCGCCGGCGGCGGCTTTGGTGGCGGGAGTGGAGAATCAAGCAGGAGCCAAAGCTGGCGTAAAATCACATTGCAATTCCCCCAATGGTGCGTTAATGGTGGTCAGTTTTTCCACTGGTGTGGTGTGAATGCCAATTGCATCAATTTGCATTAATTGGCATCTCATGAATTCTCATTTAAACAGCTGGGCATCTGTATCCCATCAGGCCTTCCCATCATGCATCACGTCAGCATGAAATTGTGTTGGTCTAAAAGCCAGGGCAGGATTCTATGGTCTCCCAGCTGCATGTTTTTCAGCAGCGTGCTGTTCACTGAGAAGAGAATTCCCACTTCCCACTGCCTGTCAATAGGCTTTCCCATTGAAGCCACCCCATGCTGCCGGAAAACGCACGGGTGGGGGGTTGCGTTGCCAGTGGGAAAAGAGAATCCCGACGGTTGGAGAATTCTGGCTCTGATTGGCAAAGAGTGGTGTGCACAAGGTGGGGCCCAGCTCACAAGGGACTTCGAGGTAAGAGCAACAAAGCCTTTCCGCCATAGTGACCGCGCTGCTCCTGATTGGCTGTTCACCACTCTGCCGGGGCAGACCGGTTCCTACTCTCCGTCTCCGTGCTGAACTGGTCTTTATGGACAGCATGGTGTTTCTGGGCCCATGGGTCTTCCTGCGTCACCGAATCAGATCAGTACTGCACCTGGGGTTGGGGAGCACAGGGATCTCCTCAGCCTCCAAGTGGCATACAGCAGAGTCTATCTGGTCAGGACTGTGCTACAGGACCCATGTAGCCACCACCGCAAATGTCCGAAGTTCAACCAGGGGTGGTCACGAGGTGAGGCCGGGGTGGGATGGGGTGGCCTGACAAAGACGTGTGGGGGCAATGTGGAAGGAGGGCTGTGCACTGAGGGGGGTGGGGGCAAGGGCTGTGCACTGAGGGGGGTGGGGGCAAGGGCTGTGCACTGAGGGGGGGGGGGGGGTGGGAGCAAGTGCTCACAATGGCAGGCAAGGGGCATGGAGGTAAATGAAGAAGACAAACAATGGAAGGCAGAAGGGAGGAAAGCTAGACCCTGATGAGGTTACATAAACCATTCACAAATAAGGGGTCTAAGGGATAGCACATGTATTTGGAAGGTGATGTAGGCAGACTGTAGGTTGTGGGGTGGGAGCCTGTTAGTGTGACACATTAGGGATGATTTGCACAAATACTAAACAGGTTAGGGGTGCAGAAGCTTGTGAAGATTATTGTTGCCCATGGTCCTTTCTGGAAATGGGAACTAGCTCAAGGCTCCCATTCAAGTTCAACGTGGTAGACAAGAGTCAGAGTGCAGACATCACTGCTGTGAACAGAAAGGAGTCACAGACGATAAGCAGTCCAAGGCCTATGTGGAGCTCACAGTCTGAAGTCAGAGATTAGAAACAGGACAGAAGAGCAGCGAGCATGCAGCAGGAGCAATCATTAGAAGCATGGTGTACTCCAGCTGCAGGGAGGAGCAAGGGCTGTGTGCTTCAAAAGAAAAATGCACAGCTTGGTGTACAGTCAATGTCCCTGGACTTGGCAAGATCTGTACTGGGCTGCAGTTGGGGCCATTTGCAGCCTGTAGATGGGGAGCAGATAATACAAGGGGGGGTGTGATAGGTGAAGCTGGCATGGACAGGGAGGTGCCCCTGTAAGTTACGGTGCACATGGCCTCCAGATGGTGTGGATACAGATCCACGTGTGGCATGGATGCCTCACAGGTAATAGGTCGGGGGCAGGGAGGGTGGAGTTTGCAATGTCCACCACCACAACGACAGGATCCAGTATTAGTGGGGGAAGCTGGTACCTGCACATCATGAGGGTCCAGGTAAATCAGAGGCATGCGGACAGTGAGGGAGTTCAAACTCTGTCCTGCACTTCAGTTGTAAGACTATCACCTTGACACACAGATAAAATGGCATCTTTCAAAATCAAAAGTAAGATCAGTCTGTCGGGACATGTGGAAGGAACGCTAAACTGGGCTCTGGGGCTCCTTTGACTTGCTCAATTTATGCTGCTACAGTGGACAGGGTCCAGGCCAATTACCCACCAGTGAGTCTGAGACCTGGGCTGCCCCTTTCCGACTGCTGTGAGGATGTGTCAGTCATGTGTTCCCCTGAGTTTAACCTTACACTATGCCCACTGAGATTTGTGTTGCTGTGCTAGTGGAGAGGACGGGTGAGCGCTGTGACGGTTCTTCCTGAGCCCCCTCATCCTCAGATGTGCTCCGGAGACTTAGAGAGCTGCTGGGTTGGCTAGCTGTCCCCTGCCGTCTGGAGGTACCTGCAAAATACAAAAGGACACTTTTAGTGGATGAGTTGAAGCTAATTCAGAGTACGTATCGCTGCGTGTGAATTGCAGCATTGGGCCAAGTGATGGAGCTGAGATCCTGACTAGGCTGTTGCAAGCTCTATGTTGCCACAGGAGAGACCCATGTGCTCACCAGCAGGCACTGCATCAGCTTCCTTGAACCCGCTGAGGGCGAGTATCGCTGCCATCCTACCCCAGTCTGGGCTCGCTCTCGCTTCTTGTGCACAGGTTTGGCCTGTATGGAGATGAAAGAAAGTGATCCGAGGGATGGAGCCAAGCTTGGGTGAGATTCATGCCCCTGTATGTGGTGTGCCCCAATCAGAAGGAACAGAGAATGGAGTGCGAGCAACAACACAGATGGGATGGTGATGTTCTGAAAGTCTTGTTGAGAGTAAACGTTGATGTATGTCCCTGGGATTGAGTGTGTGTGATCCATGAAGTGAGTAGTCATTTGAGTACATGATGCCATACTGAGAGTTTGATAGTGGAAGAAGCTGAGAGAGGATTTACCCCGTGGAGCAGATGAGATGATTCATCTACTTCCTGCACTGGATGATGCTTCGCGGGTGAATGGCAGCCGTGCTGACTTCCTGCGCAACAGCCTCTCAGGCTAGAGAGGTGAGGTTTGTATGTTTTCACGAGCGATCCCTTGGGTAGAGCAAATACTGGTGGGCCCGAACTCCTTGAATCAGGGCCTCTAAGGCCCTGGCAGTAAAAGCTGATGCTGCCTTCTTCATGAGGCTACTAGCCTTTTGCCTCTGGGTTGCAAACATCCTGCACTGTCTGGTGACAACAGCTGGGCAGGAGAGAGTGATGCAAGTGTGCTGATCTGGTATTTAAATATGGCGCCTGGACCTTCAAACCCGCCAGCTGACGGTGCGCGGACAGATCAGCTACCGGCCCACTGGGTGATTTGGAGGGGAGCGTGCATGTGCATAATTAATGAGGTTCCAAGTGCAGGATCTGGCGCAGGATTCCGCCTTTCTGGCTAGCAGGAAAGGTATCAGCCACCCCACTTTGTCTCAAAAACGGAGAATTCCAACCCCAGATTCCTGTGGGAGTGCTGCACTTTCAAGAGATGCTGGGCGGAATTCTCTGTTTCTGAGACTGAGTGCTGACGCCGGGACTGAATCGCGGGCGTTCTATGTGGACGAAAGCGGTGCCAGTCCCGGAGCGATTTAGGTCCTGTTAATGGGCTAGCACCGGGGCCAGAGGGTACCTAGGGGGAGTGGCCTGGGTGGGGGGGGGGGGGGGGGAGAGGGGGGGGCACTCATATGGCCCATGGCGCTAAATCCCCAGTAGGCAGTCAGCGGCGTGTGCAGCTGCATATCTGCCTCGCAGGCTGCAGCAATGGCGGTCTGTGCCTAGCCACCCCGATCTCCCAGTCCTGGCAGATGTCCTCCAGCCAGCAGCACACTGTCAGCACACTATAGCAATGTTGGACACTGTTTGTACCACCCTCCCGCACCCTCAGCAGCCGCGGCACCTCTCTCCCGATTTTAAATACCACAAGTGAACCTCGCCATTCGCACCTACTCCTGGCGGAGTGGGAGCATCACTGAAGGCCCGAAAAATGCGGGCCAGGCCCGTTAATGATATGTCAGCCACACTTACTGTACAATTTGCATGCCCGCACCAGCATGCGGCATAGAACGCATTCACGCCATTGTCGAGGGATCGGAGCATGGCATTCCATTTGGCGACCGTCGGCAAACCTTGATTTTCGGCTGATGGCGAATTCTCCGCTCAATCATATTTCACAATTCCTTTGTCGATGGACAGAGTATCCTGCCCACTAACTCTCAAATTAGATATTAAACAGGGCCCTGGCTGCCCTCTCTTGTGTATCATGAAAGATTTCAGGCACTATTTTGAGGAAGTGCCCGGAGTTATCTCCAGTGTCTTGGCCAATATTTTACCCCTCAACCAACATCATAGACACCAATCATCTGCTCATTATGATAGTGCAGTAAGTGGAAGCTTGTGGTCAAATTGACAGCTGGGTTTCCTGCCTAAAAACAGTGACTGCACTTCCAAAGTATTTCACTGGTTGAAAAGTGATTTAGATGTTCATGTAAATTCAAGTCTTTCTTCTTTTCACCGTACCTCTATATAATACGTGATTCAATCTGTCATTGAATGGCTTAGTTGGATAAATCGGTTAAAATAATTGCATTTTGCACTTGTCTTAGCTATTAGTACAAGGCAAATGATTACTCTGACCCACTTTACTTCCCTTGAAAGTATCGTATAAACAGAAAAGCAATCCATTTCGTAAGAAGATAAACAAGATAACTTGGTTATTCCTTCACGCTCTAGTTCCAGCATGCCTGGATGCAAGTTTCAAATGCTTAAACTTTAAATATCTTACATCAAATGAACCTTCCACACAATTTTTTTTCCTGTAATTGGGATATGCTATCATCATCATGTGTAGCATCTAATTGGAAGATTTTCCACTTTCTTCCATTTTAGACTGTGAGCAAGCAACACCTCTGCAATAAAGCCTGACAACTGGTTATGTATCCTGCGGTGTGACAATCAGATTATCTTTTATTATTATTATAAACAATCTTTATTAGTATCACAAGTAGGCTTACACTAAAACTGCAATGATGTTACTGTGAAAAGCTCATAGACGCCACATTCCGGCTCCTGTTCGGGTACACAGAGGGAGAATTCAGGATGTCCAATTCACCCAACAAGCACATCCTTCAGGACTTGTAGGAGGAAACCGGAGCACCCGGAGGAAACCCACGCAGACACGGGGAGAACGTGCATCCTCTGCAAGTGACCCAAGCCGGGAATCGAACCTGGGACCCTGGTGCTGTGAAGCAACTGTGCTAACCATTGTGCTACCGTGCCGCCCTGTAAGTAAAAGAAAGTATACTGTGAGTATACTGTTATCCACTCATCTTGGACTTGTCTTAGGTCACTAAACTGCAATGAGAATAAAAGTAGAGCTACTGTCGACCCGACTGACCATTGGACGAACAACCACCTCCTCTGCACCACTAGACTAAGGTTGGATGCAGCGACTCGGAAGATTGGAGGTGTTTTATGTGGGCACTGAGGATTGGACACTGTGCACTGAACGTATGTGTAAATTTTTCAGAGCAAATACTGTCACCGGAGAAGACCGACAGATGATCATCCTTTTAACTGCCTGTGGGGCCCATACTTGTGGATTGATAAAAAGCCTGATGTATCCCGCAGCCCCACACACCAAGACTTTCGAAGAGCTGGTGACCCTGGTTGCACAGCATTATAACCCAGGTCACAAGTCATTGTGCAGAGATATCATTTTAACACAGCAAAGGGGACCCCAAGAGAGTCCCTGACCAAGTTCCTAATACAGTTGAGGAAAATTAGCCGAGCTTTGTGAGTATGGCAACTTAATTCTTGGAGATTTTACCTGGTCTGTAGCGTTGATAATATGACAACTCAAATGAAATTGTTGACCGAGTCGTCCTTAGATTTACAACACGCCATGCATATTTTGCTATCAAGGGAGAGTGCTGAAAAGGTGGTGCAGGAACTCCAGAGTATCATGGCGAATATTGTTGGGTGTCCCCCCCCCCCCCCCCCCACCTAGAGCGCAGCACTCCAGGGGGAAGAAATTCCATCCTGGGCCAATAAACATAGGGGCTCGGTCTGATGGTCTAGGATCGAGGCAACTCCCCGGTGTCAGTAGAAGGGGTGCTCAGGCAATGTGGGCTTGTGGACGTAGGAACTGCAGGAAATGCAAATCCCAAAGTAATCAGATGCCCTGTCACCCCAACAGAGGCGCCAGACCCGTACTTTCCACATTGACCGATGATTGTCTGCAGTTATATTGCATCACAGCACCCAGAGTGGCCTCCATGTGGATCGCTGTGCGAGTCAATGGTCATCCTTTAGAGATGTAACTCGATATAGACACTACAGTTTCAGTCCCTGGGCAGCACATATTCGATAGCATAAAATCTGGGATTAAGCAATGAAATTTGCAAGACACAGAGGCGAGATTGGCAATATATACAGGTGAGCCACTCACATTTGCGGGGACCACGATAACCCCAGTGATTTACGTCAACAGTCAGTAAGACTTCCGCTGACCGCGGTGAAGGGACATAGCCCCAGCCTGTCAGGCCACGACTGGTCGCAGATTGATCACCTGCACTGGCAACAGATTTTGCAGATGTGGACTGGAGGCCTCTACGAGGTGTTTGGGAAGTATGCTGATGTTTTCCAGACAGGATTAGGAAAAATCAAGGCGAAGATTCAGGTGGATCCGGACGGGAGACAAAATATTTCAGGGCCCGCCTTATGCGTGAATAGAAAAGGGCGATACAGGGCAGCACGGTGGCACGGTGGGTTAGCCCTGCTGCGTCACAGCGCCGAGGTCCCAGGTTCGATCCCGGCTCTGCGTCATTATCCGTGTGGAGTTTGCACATTCTCCCTGTGTCTGCGTGGGTTTCACCCCCACAACCCAAAGATGTGCAGTCTCGGTGGATTGGCCACACTAAATTCCCCCTTAATTGGAAAAATTGAATTGGGTACTCTATATTTATATTTAAAAAAAGAAGAAAAAAAAGAAAATAGCGATACTGAATCAAGCCGGCTAGAGGGCGTCGGTATTATCCGGCCGGTACGATACGTGATTGGGCGATGCCAGAGGTTCCCATGATTTAACTGAATAAGACAGTGGGCTCTGCAACGCATACAAGCTGACCGTCAATGGGGTTCCAGGTTGGACAGATACCCGATGCCACGCATCGAAGATTTATATGCCAAGCTGGTTGGCGGTCATTCATTCACAGAATTAGACATGAGCCATGTACATATACAGCTGGAATTGGACCCCACATCGTGAAATATGTCATTATCAATACCCGTAGGGGCCTTTATGAGTATACCAGGCTGTCTTTTAGTGTATCGTTGGCTTGTGCAATTTTCCAGAGGACCATGGAAAATGTACTGGGAGGATTGCTATGTGTGGCGTTTATCTCAGCGACGTCTTGGTCACTGGGACATCGGAACAGGAGCACCTGAGCAATTTGGATGAGGTTCTCTGCCATTTCTCAGAGACAGACCTTTGCCTGCAAAGGAAGAAATGTGTGTTCCACGCAAATGAGCTAATTTATCTGAGCTACCGTGTGGATCAAAATGGTTTGCACTCTGTTGCGGAAAAGTGAGTGCTATCCAACAAGCTCCTGCATCTGAGCATGCAACTGAACTGCGTTCCTTCCGAGGGTTAGTAAACCACTATGGAAAGTTCATCCTCAGTCTCGCAACTGTGTTGGCCACCCTACATCTCTTGCTAAAACAAAATCCGGAGTGGGCATGGAGAACCCAACAGGAAGAAGCGTTTGCTAAAGTCAAGACCTCATCAGGCTTGCTCAGGCATTACGACCCCGCCAAACCACTCATTGTCAGGTGTGACGCCTCACAGTACGGCATTGGAGCTGTTTTGCCCCATCGCATGGGTGATGCTGGCTGATTCGCGCTTTCCTCCAGGACGTTGGCTGCGACAGAGCGCAACTATGCGCCGCTCGAGAAAAAGGGGTTAGCCGATGTGTTTGCTGTAAAAACAGTCCCACCAGTACGTGTATGGCCATCGGTTCACAATCCTCCCAGATCACAAGCCTCTACTGAGACTCTTTAAAGAGGTCAAAGCAATCCCGTCTATCGCCTCTGCTAGAAAGCAAAGATGGGCCAGTCTACTGGCCCATGGGGCAGCAGGGTAGCATGGTGGTTAGCATAAATGCTTCACAGCTCCAGGGTCCCAGGTTCGATTCCCGGCTGGGTCACTGTCTGTGTGGAGTCTGCACGTCCTCCCCCTGTGTGCGTGGGTTTCCTCCGGGTGCTCCGGTTTCCTCCCACAGTCCAAAGATGTGCGGGTTAGGTGGATTGGCCATGCTAAATTGCCCGTAGTGTCCTAATAAAAGTAAGGTTAAGGGGGGGGTTGTTGGGTTACGGGTATAGGGTGGATACGTGGGTTTGAGTAGGGTGATCATGGCTCGGCACAACATTGAGGGCCGAAGGGCCTGTTCTGTGCTGTACTGTTCTATGTTCTATGTACTGGTGGCATTTCAGTACTCATTTGAGCTTCTTCCAAGAACCCAAATCACGAATGCGGATGCGTTAAGCAGACTGCCATTGCCGACACGACATCTATCTGTCCGATGAAGTGGTAGCCATGCTAAACTTTATGGACATGTTGTCGGTTACAGCTTCCCAGATACTGGAATGGTCGCAGATGGATTCCATTCTATCCAAAGTCCACCACACAGTCCTGTACGGAGGCCAGCATCAAAAATTACCCACAAAACTATGGGCATTTTCAACCAAAATATACGAGTTCAGTGTTGAAGATGGCATCCTGCCATGGGGAATGTGTGTTGTCATTCCAAGCAAGGGCCAGGACTCCATCTTGTAGGACATGCTTAACGGACACCCAGGGATGTTGAAAATGAAGATGTCCGCTTGCAGCTATATTTGGTAGCTGGGCTTGAACGCAGAGATAGGATGCCCCAACAATGTAGGGTTTGTCAGGAACAGCAGAAGCTTCCACCCGCAGTACCACTCCACCCTTGGGAGTGGCCAGGGCAACCTTGGGTGCAGCTCTATGCCGAGTTTGTCAGTCCTTTCCCAGGATCTATGTTCTTGATCAGGGTGGACGCCCAATCGAAATGGCTTGAATTCCATAAGATAGTGTCGACTATCTTGAGGGCGACCATTGAAATATTACGGCTCTCATTTCCACAGGCACAGTATCCCAGGGGTGTTGGTCACCGACAATGGGACATCCTTTACCAACAAGGAATTCACGGGATTTACGAAGGCAAATGGGGTACGGGATATTTGTATGGCCCTGTACCAACCGGCTTTGAATGTGCAAGCGGAAAGGGGGGTGTGCAAACATTTAAATGGGGGCTGAAAAAGCAAACTTCTGGATCAATGGACACCTGGCTGGCCAGATTCCTGTTCTGTTATTAAACCGTGCTACATGCCGCAATCGAGGTAACATAGGCAGAATAATTAATGGATCGACAACTATAGACGCGTGTTAGCTTTACATTCCCAGATATTGGCGGGAAAGTACACCGCAGTCAAGAGCAGCAAAGGTTGCCCAGGTGGACACAAGCAGACCACCTCGCTTGTACCAGGTGATGCAGTCTATGTTGCTGACGGCGGATCTCAGGAATGGTTCTTCGCCAGACCGGACCTTGTTGAGTACGAGACCGTCCAGTTTTGGAACCCACACCTCCGACAAGGTTGGGATCTGGAGAGTATTGTACATACTATGACTCTGTAACTTTGTAATAAAACTAGTTTCTCTTATCGACTCGGAATCACTTGTGGTCACTAAACCCACAAAAACATAACAGTACTAAAAATAAAGCTGGTGAAGAGGATGTTTTCAACGCAAGAAAAATAAATCCCCGACCTGGACCCCAAGGCAAAGATCGCGAGACCACTCCACCATCCACAAATGTGCGGTAAAACTGGCTGTTGGGACTGTTTTTTCTTTTTGCCTTGCTGACTACGCATGGTGGTTGTTGAGGTGATAGAAAGCACTCAGGACCTTTCGTAACTTTTTTTTATGCTTCCAACCCGGGGGCGCTCGGGGCTCGGACAAAAGTGACAAATCTTTTCGGCGCAGCATCAACAGTTGTGCCAGTTGATTTCCACAATTGTTGGGTTTGGAAAATGAAAACTAAACAAACCTCCTAGAAAAGAGCAGGCCAGGAAATAAGGGTTAGGTTGTAAAAAGCGAATTATTTATCGAGTTGGGGAATTTTTTCCGGCTGCCACCTTCGCACGTGGCGAGCAGCAGTGTTGGATCCTCGAACTCTGGGAGATACGCCTGCTTTTGATAAAGCAACTTCTCAAAAAGGGAAAATAACACAATCGTAACCAAGGTAAAGCAAAATAACAGCTGAAATCCTCTTTTTAAAACAGATTGGTATGCCCAAAAAAATGTTCTTCTGCTCCCGATTTCGCGGGACTTTAATTTTTTTTTACCTAAACCCCCCGAAAAAGCCCCAGCTTCGTGGACCCGCGGGAGCCTCTTTGATGCGGCCGCTCCACTCACAAATGCCCCCCCCCCCCCAAAAATGTTCTTAAAGCCACAGTCCAACCAAGCCTGGATTCTCCGCACACCAACGCCGAAATTGTGGCCGGCGCCAGGGTGGAGAATCCATTTCCCCATATGGAATCGGGACCGGCGCCGGCTCCCTGATTCTCCGGGCCCCGAAAAGCGGTGTACTCGGAGAGTACGGCGTGCCGCATATCCCCTACCTGCGGCCATTGTTGGAGGCCCGCCCCACCATTCTCCACCCCCAACCGGCCAAAGTCCGGACGACGTGGATCTAACATGGACCTACCAGTCGGGATACTAGGGTGGCAGCCGCGGACTCACAGTCCACAGCCGCCCTGGTCGGGGAAGGCCCGATCGGAGGACAGGGGGGCTTTATACGGGACTGGGCGATTTTTGGGCGGGCGGTCGAGGTCAAGCACGAGGCCAATGGGGAGCACTATGTTTAAGGTCCAGCTCTGCGGTCTGAGTCCGCCATGGAGCACGGCGTGGCCGCTGGAGGCTACCGCCATGCCAATGCGTGGCCTCTGACCCAGAGGTCCGGTGGCCCGTATCTGCATCAAAAGCTGCTGGATTTACACTGCTTCACTGCTAGCCCCCTGCAGGGCTTGGAATATGTGACCCTTTCACGTCAGTTTTTCTGACGTGAAAGTCCACAGTTTTTACAATGGCGTGGGGACATAGGCCCAAAAACAGAGAATTATCTTTAAAGAAACAACAACAAAATAAATAAAATTGGAAGAGAAAGAAATTAGAGAGGAGGATCAGTTAAAGGAAGAACTGCAAATTAAGAGCTTGTAATTATGGGAAAAGCTGGCACTACAGAAACATTCGAGAGAATGCGGAATCATTGAGTTCCTACGAGGAGAGATTGCAATACCACCTTGCTGCAAACAGGATATCGGATGAGATCAAAGTTGCAACTTGCTTGAGTATCCAGGATGAAAGACCTTCACCCTATTACAAAATCTTGTCCATCCTGCAAATCCTGGTACAATAACTGAAGGGGATGTAGCGAAGATGCTTGGAGGAAACTTCTGTAGCCACCTGGGGTGGCCACGTCCCGATTCCAAAATGGATACTCGCAAAGAGTGCAGGGAAAAATGGACAGCACTAGAAAAACAAACAGGTACAAGGTTTCCTGTGGACTGGAACTTGCAGAGCCCAGACAGAACTGAAAATACTAGCCATTAGCATAGTAATGAGCTATCTCCGGGGACAAAAAGAAACATTTAAACAATCGGTACCAGGGCAGACTCCCCGGCGCCAGTGGAGACGAAAACAAAGGCAGGCCAACGGTTACCTAGGGCCCACCCAGCGATCGGGGAACGACCCTGTTATTGGAGAGAATCGATACAAACGATTGGGACATGGCCCAATTAATTGGGACCAAGTCCGGGGGCCGCCCAGAAGGGCGTGAAACCCCTTGTGGTATAAAGCAGAGTCCCCAAAGTCAGTTCGCTCTCTTACTCTTATTCTTCTTCTTCACCTTCACCTTGGCCTTTGGCTCTCAGCGACGAGAGGCCCGCCAAGCACCAGCCAAGTAAGTCTAAGGTCAACGCACGCTACGAGATAGGCGCTCCTAGCTACTATTCTATACCAGTTCGAAGCCAGCAGTATCAGAACCGGACAACGGCCATTGTTCCTCCGACTGAGTGGGCCCCCCGAAGCTCAGTATAGGCTTTTAGTAGTAGTTGTAGTTTAGCGAGTAGAGTTTGTGCATGAGTAATAATTGACTGTGTGTGTAAATAAATGTGCATTGATTTCAAACTTACTAACTGGTGTATCGAGTCATTGATCAGTATTCGGTTTTGAACCTTGTGGTGGTATCAGAAAGATACCTGGTGACTCTTGAGCAAAGGTAATTAAAACAGAGCAAATTAAGGAAAAGCATAACGAGCAACATTTACTGGCGACATCTGACGGGACTCGACTTAGAAGTGGCCCCATCACTCCGAGAGAACCCAAAATTTGAATTAGAAATCCAATTGGAAACAAAAAAACCACAAGTGTTTAAACAATACCGATCAAGCCTCCAGAATTCGGAAGTGTGTTAATGCATGCGTACTAACAGGGATATAAGGTAAACCTGAGAGATTTTGTTGCGTAAAACTGTCGGGAGTTTTGTAGGCCGGAAATTAGCGTAAACCGTACCCGTGTTTACATCACCGCTTTATCACCCCCTGTTCCAAATTTAGTAACGAACCCAGATATAGGAAAAATGGCAATGAAGGCAATGGAACGCCTTATGAACCCACAGGAATTCGAGGTCGCAGCGACCAGCAGAGTAGGACAGTGTCCCGTTTGGGAAGAGGAAATTAGGAAGTACCTCAAAGGGAAAGGATGGCCTCTTTGGAGCAAATTTTGCGCGAATGAAGAAACAGGTCCCGGGAGTATAGGACATACTTGGTGGAAAAATCTGACAGAGATCCACAAGAAGAGCTTGGGAAAAGCTCGCAAGCCGATGGCAATCGTGTCCTGTCTGGCACAATTGCGAGGCACAGAGGAGGTCGTTAGGACGCTCCGTAGATAGACAGAGGAGAGAGATAGAACGAGTAAGGTAGACGTGAGCGAGATAGAGAGAGAGAACAGTGAGTTAAGAGAGAAGCTAGCAGCAAAAGACAGAGATGTGGATGATGCCAAGAGGGCACATCAGTCTGGTCTGACGCACTTAAGCAGCTTCCAGACCCAGTATGACAAGGCCTACCAGGACACACAACGTGCGGTCTTGGTAAGACAGGAAACAGAACAGCAGGTAGAAGCATTGCAGAAACAGTGCAATGATTTAAAGGCAGCCCTACGAGCACTCCATGCTTCCACAACAGAACAAAGGCAGAGCTCGGTAGACCACGCAAAGTGCCGGAAGCAAATTGCAGAATTGCAATCCCTGCTTTCAGTTCAAAATGGCTTTCAGACCACATTCGGACACCGACTAGATCAGGAAAACGGCCCAGATTGGCAGGAATTAAACGAAACAGCCCATAGATACGTACGTGGAGCATGTGCGCAGGAGAAACCCCAGAAAAGGAGAGCACCCCAACCCCCCACTGAACAGGCAGAACATGCTCCCATGAATCCGGTAACCACACACCGCAGGGCCGCAGCAGGAGGAGACACAGATTTCCTGTACACAACCCCCTTAACCGTGACCCAATTATGGGATGCTTGTGAGAAAATCACACCGTTCCTCCCCACTTCAGACCCCCACCAATTCTTCGCTAGGGTAAAGCAGCAGGCCACCATGTACGGCCTGGACGAGAGAGAGCAGATAAAGCTCACAGTTTTGAGCCTCGACCCTTCAGTCGCAGCAGCCCTTCCCGACCCACAGAATGTAGGAGGAGGCACCCTAACAGAGATGCACACAGTGATCCTTGACGCGATCGGCTACAACAGAGGAGACCCGGTAGAAGGCCTAAATAGATGCAGGCAAAATGAGAGAGAGCACCCCACAGCGTTTGCTGGATGCTTGTGGATTCATTTCACAGCAGTTTTTGGAGAATTAGCCCGCGCCCATTTGTCCCCAGATAACATGGCAAAATGGACTCGAATCTTAGTCTCTCATGCAACAGAGGCAGGACAGAGAGCTTGCGCGAAGTATGACCCCTCAGATGAGGCCCACAATGAGAAATGGGTTTTGAAAAGGTTATCCCGTGCTTGGGAGCAATCCGTTCAGAACAAGACCAATTTTAAGAAAGCAGAGGAAGAGCAGGCAGATACAGATATGCATACAGTTAAAGCGCACCAGAACCACGCATGGATAAATGAGAGTAGGAACAGCCCACCCCAGACCAAATCCCAGGAGTGTTATAATTGCGGCCAATTAGGACATTACGCACGAGAATGTCAAGCCCCCCTGAAACAGCAACGGAGTCAGCCTACCAATGCCCCTCGAACCAGCAACGACACCAACAGCCCCGACCCCCCCACCCAGGGAACCATACCCAAGGGAGCAATGCACCAGACTGCCTGCTCCACCTTATGTGCCCCAGGGGTCATGTTACAACTGTGGGCAGCCAGGACACTTCGCCCGAGATTGCAGGAGACCCCCACCACCAGCTAGACTCGCCCCCAGATATGAAAGAGAACACCACCCACAGCAGCTACAAGGTCCCAGCTTCCCCATGCAAACTGTGAGCACTTACCCACCACTTCTCATGGCAGGGACATCTTAGCAATGCCACTTCATTTTTGTTTCTCTCCTCCTTCCTCTCTTCTTCGGTCACACTACACCGACTCCATATGCTAGTTACGCCCCAGGCCAAATATGATTTACGGTATCCTTCTGTCTCAGTCAGAGGAACAATGGCCGTGGTCCAGTTCTGATTGCTGGGAATCAGAACTGGTAAAGAATAGTAGCTAGGCGCGCCTATCTCGTAGCGTGCGTTGACCTTAGACTTACTTGGCTGGTGCTTGGCGGGCCTTTCGTAGCTGAGAGCCAAAGGCCAAGGT